>NC_053439.1:51684176-51993852 GCF_007990345.1 Gossypium hirsutum | reverse complement strand
GGAGCAACATGTCAAAGAGCTATGGTGATTTTGTTTCATGACGATGCATAAGGAGATCGAAGTTTATGTTGATGATATGATCGCGAAGTCTAGAACTGAAAAAGAGCATATTCAAGTCTTGAAAAAGTTATTTTTGAGATTGAAAAAATTTCAGCTTAAGCTTAACCCGGCAAAATGCACGTTTGGAGCCAGATCAGGGAAGTTATTAGGCTTCATAGTTAGCAAAAAGGGGATTGAGGTTGACCCAGACAAAGTAAAGGCAATACGAGATCTACCTCCCCCGCGCACTCAGAAGGAAGTTCGAGGTTTCCTAGGGAGATTGAATTACATTGCTCGATTCATTTTACAATTAACGGAGAAATGTGATCTAGTGTTCCGTCTCTTAAAGAAACATAATCCGGGTGAATGGGATGAGGAATGTCAGAGGGCTTTCGATAAGATAAAGCAATACTCGGCTAATACTTCAGTACTATTGACGCCAAGTCCAGATAGGCCATTAATACTGTATCTAACAGTGTTCGAGAATTCTATGGGATGCGTATTGGGCCAACATGATGAGACAGGAAAGAAAGAGAGGGCAATATACTATCTCAGTAAGAAATTTACTGATTGCGAAATGAGATACTCATCAATTGAGAAGTTGTGTTGTGCTTTAATCTGGGCAACCCGAAGACTAAGGTAGTATATGTTGTATCATACGACTTGGCTGATTTCTAAGTTGGATCCTTTGAAGTATATGATGGAATCAATTGCTTTAAACGGGAGAATGGCTAGATGGCAGATTCTGCTATCTGAGTTTGACATAGTTTATGTAAGTCAGAAGGTCGTAAAGGAAAGTACGATAGCCGGCTTCTTGGCCAGTAAAGCTGTGGAAGACTATGAGTCTTTGGACTTCGATTTTCCAAATGAGGACCTGATGTATGTGGCGAGTACCGAAGAAAATCTTCAAATAGATAACGTATGGAGGTTAAATTTTGATGGAGCTTCGAATGCTACGGGTAATAGAATTGGGGCAGTCTTGGTATCCCCAAAGGGAGATCATTATCCTGTTGCTAGCAAGTTGGACTTCGATTGCACAAATAATATGGCAGAATATGAAGCATGTATTATGGGCATCCGTGCAGCCATTGAATGAAACATCAAAGTGCTAAGAGTATATGGGGATTCTGCATTGGTGATATACCAACTTAAAGGGGAATGGGAGACTAGGGACCCTAAGTTAATTGATTATAGAAAACTGGTCCTTGAATTGGCTGATGAATTTGACGATATCACCTTCTATTATCTTCCACGAGAGGAAAACCAGATGGCTGACGTATTAGCTACTCTAGTTTTGATGATTCAGGTGAATAGACTCGAGGCAATGAGGCCTATTCAGATGAGTATCTATGAGACCCCAGCTCATTGCTGCAACATTGGAGAGGAGGGGAAAGATGATTGTCCTTGGTATCAGAATATCCTACAGTACGTGAAGAATCAGGAGTACCCTAATCAAGCGATAGAGAATGACAAAAGAACTCTTAGAAGAACAGCCATCGAATATGTCCTAGATGGGGAAGTGTTATACAGAAGAAAGAAGGATCAGGTACTGTTAAGATGTGTGGATGCCGTGGAAGCCAAGAAAATTTTGGAGGAAGTACATGAGGGTATTTGTGGGACGCACGCCAATGGTTTTACGATGGCCAGATAGATAATGAGATTTGGGTACTATTGGTCCACCATGGAAGGAGATTGCATTGATTATGCCAAGAAATGCCACAAATGCCAAATTTACGGAGACAAAATACATGCACCTCCTTCACCTCTTCACGTCATGACCTCTCATTGGCTGTTTTCCATGTGGGGTATGGATGTTATTGGGCCAATATCACTAAAGGCTTCTAATGGGCATCGCTTCATCTTCGTGGTCATTGATTACTTTACCAAGTGGGTGGAAGCTGTTTTATATGCAAACGTCACGAAGTCGGCAGTCAGCAAATTCTTGAAGAAAGAGATTATTTGTCGATATGGAATACCTGAGAAAATCATATCCGACAATGCGTTAAATTTGAATAATAGCACAATAGCTGAGGTTTGCAGCCAATTTAAAATCAAACATCATAACTCGTCGCCGTATCGTCCAAAAATGAATGGTGCAGTGGAGACGACAAATAATAATATTAAAAGGATTGTGGGGAAAATGACTGAAACTTACAAGGATTGGCATGAGAAGTTATCATTTGCTCTCCTTGCCTATCGAACATCTGTTAGAACTTCTACTGGGGCAACACCTTTTTCTCTGGTATATGGAATGGAGGCGGTATTACCTATTGAAGTTGAAATCCCTTCTCTACGGGTGTTATCTGAACTACAGTTGGACGAAGCCGATTGAGTCCAATCTCGGTACGATCAGTTGAACCTAATAGAAGAAAAGAGGCTAAGAGCTATTCGCCACGGGCAAATGTACCAGAAACGAATGATGCGAGCCTATAATAAAAAGGTCCGCCCAGAGAGTTTCGTGAAGGAGACTTGGTGCTAAAAAAGATTCTCCCCATGTAAAAGGATTCAAGAGGAAAATGGATGCCAAATTGGGAAGGTCCTTATGTTGTAGAGAAGGCCTTTTCCGGTGGGGCTTTGATCTTATGTGAGATGGATGGCAAAAGTTTGCCAAATCCTGTAAATGCAAACTCCGTCAAGAAATACTTCACTTGAGAAAAAAGGGAACCAAAGTGAAAACCCGCAAAGGGCGCTTTGCTTCCTAAAAAAAAACTTTGGAGAGGCTAGGGTGAAAACCCGCGAAGGGCACCTTGAGGCCAAATGGGCTTAAGTAGAAAACCCGAAAAGGGTGGCTCAAGTATTGATCGAATTGGGGCATAAGGTGATTTGAGCAGATCAAATTCTGATTAGGGGCACGTGAAGATCTTGCTTTACCCGAACCAACAAGAAAGGATATGCGACGTCTTGGAGCATTGACAGAGAGTTGCAGATCTCCTAAACACATGTCAAACTCCGAATGGTCTTCAGAAAGTTTGTACAGAGAAATTCAAGCTGCGATAACTAGGGCACCTAGTTCTTATTCTATTTATATGTATATTCTTGAAAATACGTTTTTTCTTTTTGCTAAGATACACATTCTCAATCCACTTCTTTGTTATCTTTCTTTCACTATCTTCGATGTTTTATTTCTTTTTGAGTTATGATCAGAACCAGCTTTATTCTTATCCATTGTTATGAACTTTTTGCAAATATGTTGTATGGACTAATAAAACTTTCACAAAGGAAGTTTTGCATATTACTCTGAAAAGTTTCTAAATAATAAAGGAGCCTGAAGCAGGACTATTGTTTAGAACACACCAAATTTAAAGGTTGGAAATTTGGGAAAGAATAGTCTAAATTTAGACTTTCTCTTTGGATTTTTGTTGTCAAATGCGTTGATTGGCAAAACGCCATGTTGGTGACAAAGCTTACACAAACAAGCAAGCAATGACCATCAGGCAATAGGAAGAGATTACCTTAGAGAAGAGAGCCTTCATTTGCACATGAATACGACACCTTGAGAATGGTGTAAGAAACCAGAACGATTTAGATCCTATATCCTTGATTTGTGATAAGATAGGATTGAGATGAAAGCCACATATTTTTACTATTGGATTGCAGTGGGATAATGACGGCACAAATTGTGCGCCCTAATAGATTAAACTTTGAGGTTTACAATGGGGGCAACTTGGCTAAATGTTTCTTCAGAATAGCCAGTCAAGCAAAAAGGGTGCTGTAGCACGTCAGTCACAAAGCCTTAATAAACTTCGAGTAATGACAACCTAAGCGAGATCATACTCGGAAATATAAAATTCTACATTCATGCAAACACCATTCACACATGTCTAGTTAGGAGCATTTGATTCATTTTTTATCGTGCCATCCTAATCATTAGGCATAATTAGGTTTATTATACAGGTCATGTTCCCTAGAGAACAGATCGGTGAATATTAGAGATCTTATCTCCTTGAGATTACGGCGGAGCAGATCGAAGACACTATCCTATCTCCCTGAAGTTACAGTGGAGCGGATTAAAATAAAAGATCTTATCTCTCTGAAGTTACAGTAGAGTAGATCGCATCAGGTCATATCTCTCTGAGGTTACAGTGGAGTAGACCGAAGAATTTCAGATCTTATCTCCCTGAGGTTATAGTGGAGCAGATTGAAGCCAGAGATCTTATCTCCCTGAGATTACAGTGGAGCAGATTGAAGCTAGTGATCTTATCTTCTTGAGATTACAGTGGAGTAGATCGCATCAAGTCTTATCTCCCTGAGGTTACAGTGGAGCAGATTGAAGCCAGAGATCTTATCTCATTGAGATTACAGTGGAGCAGATCGAATCAAGTCCTATCTTCCTAAGCAGTAGTTGAGTAGGTTGAACCTTGCAGATTTTATCTCCCTAAGTAGTAGTGGAGCAGACAGAACCAATCTTATCTCCTTGAAGTTGCAAAAGAGTGGATTAAAATCACAAACTTCATCCCCTGAAGTCCTTGCGAAGAAGATCGAAGCAACAAGGCACAGTGGACTGGAATAAAGTTATTCGAAGAAGAGAAGCATCAGAAAAAGTTAAGACTTGGCGTGACCGGGCAAAATTGGTCAGTTTGAAGTCTTTGCTCTGTTCTCGTTACACGACAACGAACAAAGAGGGGCAGCTGTAGGACTCAATTTATGCTCGGGCCCAAAATTAAATGACCCATGTACAACAGGCCTAAAACGGCCCAAATTCTAAAAAACCTAGACGGCCCATTGGAGCCCAAAAATCAAGCAAGCACCAGGGAACCCTAGGGTTCCCTGCCCTCTCGTGCCGTTCCCCCCTTTTTCGGGCCACTTGAGGTGCTTCGTCCCGAGGTCTGCCTCCCTTTTGCACCGAAATGGCAAGGTCACCTCCGTTGACCTTGCCTAACCCTGCAAACAAAGCAAAAAGGAGAACAACAGCAGCAACAATAGCAATATTGGACAGAAATGATAAAAATAAAATAGGGAATAGAATAGATTTTTTTGGATTATCTGTTTATTTGGCTATAAAAGCCACCAAAATCTGTATTCAAAAGGGGACCGAATAAAAAAAACGAGATCAAAAAAAGAAAGATTGAAAAGGTTGATTCCAGTTCATTTTTTGTTCTTGTGTCCCTTCTTTAGTTGTTCTTTGTTTTATTGTTTATATTTTATTTTATTTTCATTATCTGTTATATTGTTCCTTTTAAACACAAAAAAAACAACAAAAAGGGGTACCTGTTCGCTTCGAAGGTCGGCGTCGGTGTCCATCTTCGTCGTCGTCGGAGTCGAACGCGCGGGGAGGGACTTCTTTTCCTTTTTTCCCCTCTTGAATGCGTGGTGGAGAAGGCCAAGCCTTCAGGGAAGCGAAAGGAGAGGGCTGAAAAGCCCACTTCGCGCATCTCCGATCACCGGCCGTGGAGGCGGCGCGGCGGAGGCCTGGAACCCAAAAAGGTCGGGTGCTTGAGAGGAAAAGGGAGGAATTTTTCAATTTTTTTTCTTTCGGTGGCTGAAATGAATTTTTGAAAAAAATTGGGTTTAAATAACCCCATAGAACGACGCCGTTTGGGCTTAGGGTTTAGAGATCAAAAACGGCATTGTTTTGGTCTCTGACCCGCGCGGTGACCCGACCCGAGGGGAGGATCCGCGTGTTTTTGCCTCTTGGATTATTTGCGGGATTGGCCCCCTGATTTTATAGTGTTTTTAATGCAGTTTTTCGCATATTTTCAATTTTGGCCTTAAATTTTTCTGTTGTTTCGATTTGGTCCTTAGACCGTGCGCTTGGATTCCGCTGGAACGGCACCGTTTGAGTGACGTGGAATATTGCACGTTTGGTCCTCATCCTTTTGTAGCGTGTTTTAATTACCTTTTTTTATTTTATGATTTGGGCTTTAACTTTATCCCTAATTTCGATTTAATCCCCTCCGTTTTTTATTTTATTTTTCTTTATTTATTAATTTCTGTTTTGTTTATATTTTCATTTACCTTATGTATGTGTGTATACATTACTTTAATATGTGCTTTTTTATTATATATTATTGTTAAAACTATTGTACATATTTATTATTATTATTTTACAGTCTCAAGTATATATGTGTGAACAAGTTTTTATGATATATGTATATACATATTTTTTTAAATTTGTATAAGTATGCACATTATTATATCTTAGTTTGTTTTATATATTTATGTACATACACGTGTTTTCATAATGTACATACTTATATTTTTTACATTTTAACATTTTATAATCTATATACATATACATGTAGATACTTATATTTTATAACATATATATTTTTCATATTTTTATAATTTTATGTATATACATACATATATAGTCCATTTTTATGTACACACTTTTCATTTTATAATTTTCACCTATTTTCCTTTTATGTCTGTTTACGTATTTATTTATATGCCCATTTTTATGCTTTAGTTTATTTATTTATTTGCTATGGTATATGCATGATTGATTTATCTTATTATTCGTTTTTGTTCATTTTTTATTATTCATATTATCATGTTTATTATTCCATCATGCATATAAATATCATATTTCAAAATAGGGGAAAATATTTCTAATTGATGCAATATTTAGCGTTTGGAAACTCGAGAAACATGCCCTAAGGTGCTGGGTGTCTGTCTTTCTCGTTCAACCAAACGGCTAAATATCCTTTCAAAATTTACAAAATAAGGCAATGTTTTGCGTTTAGAAATTCGAGGAACGTGCCCTAAGGTGTTGGGTGTCGATTTTTCTCGTTCAACCAAATAGCTAAATATCCTTTCAGAATTTACAAAATAAGGCAATGTTTTGCGTTTGGAAATTCGAGGAACGTGCCCTAAGGTGCTGGGTGTCGATTTTTCTCGTTCAACCAAATAGCTAAATATCCTTTCAAAAATTACAAAATAAGGCAATGTTTTGCGTTTGGAAATTTGAGGAACATGCCCTAAGGTGCTGGGTTTCGATTTCTCGTTTAACCAAATTGCCAAATATCCTCTTGAATTTTAATCTATGCTATTCGGGTTTTTTTAAGGATCGTATTTTAAATTTCTTTAAAGCTTTTAGTTTTTCGACACTAAGACATTAAGTAATCAACTAGGTACCAATTTTTGGGCGTATCGAGGGTGGTAATCCTTCCTCGTGCGTAACCGACTCCCGAACCCGTTTTTCTGAATTTCGTAGACCAAAAATCGTTGTTTTAATAAAATTAAATTGTTTATTAAAAACAACCACTTTTCAAGGTGATCCAATCACATCTTATCAAAAAGGATTGGTGGCGACTCCCGTTTTTGCTTTCATTTTTCAAAACCCAAGTCGACCCCGTTTTTCATCAAAAAAATAACACAAGTATCACACTAGGAAAAATTTTGTAAAACAATTTTGAAACGTGGAGTGTAATTAGTCTATTAATTAAGTCGGTTCAAGAGATTTAATAACATTAATTTTTTCTGTAACCATAATAACATTAAATTTAACGTCATCTTCACTTCCAATTTACTCCCTTCTTGCATTATAAATTAGTAAGTTTGAATTATTCCATTATCATCAACATACCTTTTCACCATCATCACCATGAATAAAATTCCATAAACTCCATTTCCGTGCTTATTTTATTACTGTACGGGAACACCATGTGTGAATCAAAATGCAAGAAACCCGAAGAGCCACCATTGCATGAAATTACGTAACCAATTACATGTCCCATGAAGAAACGACTCGATGCTTTCGTTACGACCTAACCAACAATTACCTAGGAACCAGGTTGTTAAAACCTCGTCAAGAAACCAGGTTTTGTTTCAGGTGCAGTTTAACCCCCGACACTATATACTACTGTAGCACGACCAATGGTTCATTTGTTGCCTACAAAAACAGCTATGATTGTGTACAAAACAAGGTTAGTCTTTGTGAATGGAGGATTTATGAATCGTATGCCGAGGTTTATTCATTGAATCAACAGAGATGGATTCGGTTCGATTATGAACAAGTTAAGGATCCAGGATGTTATAAGAATGTGTGTTAAGGTTTCCGCGTGAATATTCTTAACATAAAGCTTCATGTGATAATGAAAGTTCTCAACCCAGTGCGTTTCATTAGTTTAATGTTGTCTTTGTATGATCTTTGTTCGAATTTTGAAAGAATGGGTTGATTTTATAAGTATTCAATGTCTATATTTTTTTTATAAATTTATATTTTGGTTATTCAACTTCAAAAAGTTATAAATAGTCATTGAATACTATTCGGAAGTTTCCATTTAAGTTACTGGCTGGTTTAAATTGATGTTGTACACGGCCTTCTTTGTTTGCACCTTTTGCACCAATTGAAAGTTTTCCTTCTCTTCTACAATTCAATTTTTTTTCTAAAACAACTTTTAGCATCATGAATTTACGAACCAAAACTCAAACAAATTTCTTCATTGATCTCCAATATTGATAGTTAGATCGACTTGGATCTAAGGTATGTTCTTTTACTCATTGATGGGTACTAGTCGTCAAATGTCACTTGGAGCTTGTTAACCAAACTTAAAAAAAAAACAAACTTAAGAGCCTAAACTTTTAAATAATTCAATGACTTAAATGAAAAACTTTAAATAGTTCATTGACCAATTTTTATCTTTTTGAACTTGAGTGACCAAAACAAATATGTAAAATTAGTTCTTCTAATTTATAAATGAGCAATTTAATCCTTATTCATTTAATTTTAAAACAAATATGTAAAATTATAAATAAGGCTCAATGCACACTTTAGTCCCTAAAGTATATCATTTTTCTCACTTTAGTCCTTAAAGATTTTTGGCCCACTCTAATCCCTAATGTTATCAAATGTTTGCACTGTTTAACGTCAAAGCTTACCACTATTTAAAGTTTTATTCCTTTCAATTTTTTTTCCCTTAAATTGGAAGGAAAATACACTTAAGCGTACTCGAACTCATGCCCTTCTTGTTGCTGCCATAGCAATAGTACCAACTAAGTTGAAGTTCAATCAACCCCTTTACTTCAAAATTAAATGTATAGGAATTTGTATAAAAAAAATTGTATATGAGTTAAACTGCATACTTCTATAATAAAGAGACTAATTTATGCTTCAAATTATTTTATAAGGACCCATCCGACAATTTAACCATTAATAATTGAATACCAACAAAAGAATGACTAGTGGAAAAAAGAAGGATTTTTTTTTAAATGTGTGGTTATCATTGAAAAACAGAGAGCCTAAAACTTCTCGAAGTACATGCCCGTAACTAGTTGACTTAAACTTCAACATCCTATTACTAGTTGAAAATACCCATAAAAATATAAGAATACACCATAAAAAGAAATAAAAAGAATTTTATGGGTGCTAAGGGTCTGCGAGGCATGCCACTTTAATCTTTTAAAAAATTACTAGTTAAAGCCAGCACTCAGGTGAAAATTTTAATACAATGTCCATAAATTAATCCTTTTCTGTATCCCCTATAAAAATGAGATAAGAAAAGAAAAGAATCAAAGAGATAGAGAGATAAAACAAGGAATCAAAGGAACCATGGATGCTTTCTATCATCATTCAATGCTTTACCAAACTTACCACCTTCCTTTCTTCTTCAAATTTCCTCCTCTAGCTTCTACCACCCCTTTGCTATTATCCTCTTCCCTTAAGGTATTCAGTTTTTGTAAAGATATTGGCTTGTGGTGGGTTGTTTTTAGATTCTGAGTTTTTATTTTTTTACGTGCTTGTTTTAGGAAATGGAATGCGTTGATGTAGCTTTGAAGACCAGTTTTAGGAAGGAGATATGCCTTTGAAATCAGATTACAATGACTTTAACCAGAAGAACCCAGCTGAGAGCTGGTTTTAACCAGTAATATTTTTTTAAATTAATAATTGTTAGAAACGATTATGTTCGTAAATAATTTTTTAATTATTTTTTAATATTAATTTTGTAAAAGATTACATTACTGAATAAAAAATCAGTAACTCCACAAGGAAACATCGATATCACTATCATCATCATCATCATCCCGATTAGTACTCCTAGGTGGAGAAAGTAAAAGCCCTTCAGCCATGCTAGCAAGCAAGTTCGGCATGTCGAACATTGCTTCTTCATCCACAAAGTTAACCTCGACGCCACTCGAACAAGCCTCCACACTTCCCTGCCTTGTGCCACCGCCCCCCAAAGGTTCCTCCGATTCTTTAGGCCTAAACGCTTCGGCCGCCTCCACAGCTGCTCGTCTAATGTCGATAGCATCCATTGAAGCCGGCAAAGGCAACTTCCAAGCTGAATCAGCAAAATTAAGGCAAGCACTTTTACCTCTAAACGCTAATGCAGCAACATCATGTGCTCGTGCAGCCATTTCAGGTGTAGGATAAGTACCGAGCCAAATGCGAGTTTTTTTATTAGGCTCACGTAACTCACATACCCATTTGTTCACTTTCCTTTGTCGTACACCTCTAAAAATAGGATGACGAGTCTCTTTGAATATTCTCCTCCCTGCACGTTTCTTTGGCTTACTCGTTGCTAATGAATAAACTTCTTCGGATGACGATGACGGTGTCTCCGCCGTTTCTGCCGCCATAAAGTAAAAGACTTTTGTGTTGGGCTTTTTAAGCTGCAAAAAAAAACCTATGAGAGTTGGATTTGGAACTTAAAGAGGGAAGGATAGTGAAACTTTATTGTGTGGGTTTTTAAGGAATGGCTGACGCCTGGCGGCCTTGCGATTTTCACACGGACGCCCATACGAAGAAAGAGGGAACAATTAATGTATGTTCCACGGTTTCCACATAGGGAGGATTAAGCCAAGAAATAGGTTGACAAAGAAAACTAGGAAAGTCCAAGCGCAACCCAAATCACTTTCAAATTACCCAAGTCCAGGTTCTTTAACGAGTTTTTGACTTTCAGCATATTTTTCTAAGGGTAAACTATTAAAATAGTCATTTTTATTTGTCTTATATTACATCTTAGTCATTTATGTTTGAAATATTACATTTTAGCCACTTATGTTATTATATTGTAACATTTTAGTCATTGAGCCGTTAATTTTAGTTAACAATGTAATGGCAAGGTGATGTGACACGATAAAATCATCATATTAAATAAAAATTTTAGGTTAAATTCTACAATTGGCCCCTATACTTTTTCGTTTTGAGCAATTTAATTTTTTCTTTTATATTCTTTAACTTTCTTTTTCTTTTTCCTTTCTTTTTCATTTTCTTTTGCTTCTCTCTCTATTTTTCTCTCTTCTCTATTTCTTTTAGCATAGTTTTTCTATGTTTTCCATTTGTTAAAACTAATCTCTATACTTTTATTTTGGTATTGGGTATTTTTTATACGTTCTGTTTAATCTTCTTTTTGATTAGTTTTTAATATTTTTTCAGCTTAGAGTAACAATTTTGTATTGATCTTCAATGAAAACCCAGAATAAATATTCTTTTATTTAATTTTTTTTGCTTCTTATAGACAATTTTGAAATGGGGTTTATGATATATTATAGTTATCGCTGACTATACAAAGGGTCCAAAAATAGATTATTGTGGTGATTTTATAGAATTTATTGGACATGATATTTCAATGAAGATAATTCTCATGAATTTGGTTAACCCTTCTAATCTCATTATGGTTAGCTTGGTTTCTAGTTCTTAACATTAATTTGGTAAGCAAATTAATATTTTTGGTAGAATATTTTAGCTTGGTGTTCTACTATATACCAAAGAAGAACCGATATTGATTAATTCAATAGGATCAATTTTATTAACGGTCTCTGGGTTTACACATAGAGTATGTAACCAAATATATTTGGCTTTAACAAATAAAGAAATAAAAAGAAAAAAAATTAAATTGTTCAAAAAAAAGTATAAGAACTAGTTTTAACAAATGGAAAACATAGAAAAACTACATTAAAAGAAATGAAGAATGGAGGAAAACAGAGGGAGAAGCAGAAAAGAATGGAAAAAAAGTTAAAAGAATATAAAAAATAAGAATTAAATTGCTCAAAAAAATATATAGGGATCAATTGTATAATTTAATCTAAAATTTTCGTTTGAAATGATGATTTTACGTGTCACGTCAGCTTACCGTTACATTGTTAATGACAATTAATGGCTCAGTAACTAAAATGTTATAACAGAATAACGTAAGTGACTAAAATGTAACATTTCAAATATAAATAATTAAAATATAATTTCAGTCGAAAAAAAGGACTATTTTAATAGTTTATCATTTTTTTTAATTTTTGATCTCGGTAATGACTAAAGGTGTTTACAACAACGCGCTTGATTGGCGAAGGAAATTTATGTGGCCTAAGGAAACCACCTGTAAATTGTACGTACCATGCAAATTCTAGAATGGATTAATTTGGTTTTATTTTAAAATTTTATTTATTTATTTTGAATTTAGGTTTAGGGATATTTGGAGTAAAATTATTGCAGGGATTTTGTATTATGAGTTAAATTATTTTTGTTTTTTATTGAAAAATGGGATAAATTAGTTCTTATATGTTAGATTAAGGAATAAATTTATCTCTTTTGTTAAAATATTCATTCTTTTATACGATTAAAAATTAGCATGGTGGATAAAATAATCAGATAGTTATAGGTGACATATCACGTATACCTCAATTTTAAGGTAAATGGACTAGATTTTAACAACAAAAATTTACAAAAAATTTAACTAATTGATTGGTTTGCTTTTTTATCTAACATATAGGAATTGATTTGCCTATTTTTTAAGTAGAGGAGACAAAATGTAATCTGACTCCTAATACATCGACCTTCATAGTGCTTTTACTAGTTTAAGTCATTTTCAGTTTAGATTAATTTTGGGTTTAGATTCAAGTCATTTGGGTTTGTCTATCCAGTCTTGCGAATTAGTTCTTCTTGAATCATTTGATTGAATCATTTTAAGTTCCGATCAATTTAAATTTAAGTCATTTTGGGTTTAATGTGCATATCTAACTGATACTAAGGGTGAGTTTGGATGGGTGATTGGGTGCGGTGCTTTTAACTTACTTTTTGTCTTACGCTACACTATCGGTACAGTATCTAATCTCACCGCCACTGCTATTTCTACACTAAACACATCGCCGATCCAAACCCACTCTAAATCACACTTTGAAACTTGGTCTTTTAAAAAACTAGTTTCTTATATCACTTTCGTATATTTACATGATTAATTATTTTTAATTAATAGATTATATTCTTATTTTATTTAATTAATGGAAATAGTTATTATTAAAAAAACACTTGATCATTTTTTAGTCTCATGTAAAGTAAAACAACTGAAGTATTTTATAATAAAATATCACGTACTTATATATAGATTAACGAATTATACTTAAGTTTAATTTAGTTCCTTTAGTTTATTCAAATATTTTATTTAATTTGAGTATAATAGTAAGACGCATTACACTCTCAAATAAAAACTACTACAAATTTGAAATATTATAAATATTTAAAAATGTTCTAACAATTATTGAGAGAATAGCGTAAACTTAAATATAAATCATAATATAAATGTTGGTTTTTAGATACAATATTGAAATGTGTTGTATAGTATAAACAAAAAATTCCTTTTTCACCGTATTACGCAACCTTATGGTCTTAATCATAATTGTGGTCTTTTATCTTTTCTTCGTAATCCTCGTGTATCAGGTGAGGTCTCATGATAGGCTTCAACTTACATTATCATGCATGCAATGTACGTAGCTTCTCTTTTGTCTTTTCAAGACAAATCCTAAAACTGTACAGAAACCAACTCAAAAACACATGAGATTCCATATATATTTCATACTTTGATTATATAGTTTGATGGGTATCAATTTTATGATCAGTGTAAGAGGATTTGGGTTTGAGTATACTGAAATACACTATCTTTCTATTTAAAGATTAATGAGAGACTATGAATAATTCTAAATATTATATAAAAAAACCAAATATGTTAAGAATTTATAATGAAATTTTATATTTTAGTTTATTATTCGTCCACCACGTTTTCCTAATTTTTTTTTGAAAAAAAAATTAATTTTCTATTTTGAGTGAGGAAAAATGAAAGTTCACAATAAATTGTTATTGACTTGATAAGGAAAAAATTTGATGTCATTTCTATTTATATGATTACAGGCTGGAGTTTATATTATACTGTCAAATATTTTGACTTTACAAACCTCCTGAATCTCAAGCTGGGAATATCATTTTGTGTAAATATATACAGAAGAGGATCAATTACATAATGTAAAAATCAAAATAGTTTTCTATACTTATGAAATTATTTATATGATTAATATTTTAATGATTTAATTGTTGAATTTATCAATATAATTATACATGTCTTGCATGTAAAATTTCGAATCGATCCAATATCTCTATCATATCGATTTAAAATACTTTATTTATTAATATATATTCAACGATTAATTTTTTTACATAAAACAAATAGTTAGAAATTTTAAATTTACATCAAATTTCATGTGCATGATCTATATAAATAGACCATAAAATATAATGGCCTGATCATTAAAATATTAATCATATAAATGATTATGGAAGCATGTAAAACTACTTTAATTTTTATACTGTGTAAGTGGATATATATATACACATATATATATGTAAAAGCTTTCGGTCTATATTATCTTTTTGTCTAAGTTTAATTATATGTGAGTTTTTTTTCTTCTTAAAAGTGGTTTAAATCAAGTGATTGGGATGTCAAAATTTAAACCGTCCGATAGATTTCAAACCGATATGTTTCAAATGGAGTGATTTTTTTTCTTTTGAAAAGTGGATTTGGGGTAGGGTGGGGTAGATTTTTTTTTTGAACTGTGGGTATAGAGGGATTATGATAATTGCTTATCTCATCCCATCTCGCTTTATCATATGATATTATCATTTTATCCTTATATATACATATATATTGAGAGGGAAATGATGTAATAATGTGTTATAGAAAAATCCGTACGTTTTAATGTTTAAGTATTTTTATTAAAGAAATAAGTTTAAATATTTACTTGTATTTAAAAAATTCAAAATTTTAAAAATAAAGGCAGAATTGTAAAAATTACCCTCAACGTTTCGAGGTTTTTTCACATCAACCCTTAACGTAGTTTTTATGCAATGCCACCTCCAACATTGCAAAAAATTTCAAATAATGCCAAAATTTATGGAGACTAGACCTGTCCATGGGCCGGGCCGGGCCCGAAAAATTTTTTTGGCCCGACTCTTAGGCCCGGGCCCGGGCCCGGCCTGGCCCGAAATATGGGCCTAAAATTTTGCCCAGGCCCGGCCCGGCCTGGCCCGGTTTTTAATAAAACACAAAAAAAAATTTAAAAATAAAAAATAAAAAAAATAAAAATATTTTTAAAGTATTTTAAAAATAAAAAATAAAAATAAAAATATATATTTATTATATTCGGGCCGGGCCGAGTCGGGCCCGGGCAAAAAAAGTTGAGCCCGAGCCCGGCCCATTTTTTAAACGGGCCTCGTTTTTTTGCCCAAGCCCATATTTCGGGCCTATATTTTTACCCGAACCCTCCCATATTTCGGGTGGGCCGTCGGGCCGGGCCGCCCGGCCCATGGACAAGTCTAATGGAGACGACCATTAGTCAATTGACGATCAACATTTTCTCTGGCGTGGCATGACACCTCAATTGTTGATTTATCCTGACATGGCATGGCACTGTTAAAAAAACACTGAGAAATAAAAAAATTAAAATGATGTGAAATATTAAATGGTCCAACGAGTCTAATCCTAAAATAAAAGTATAAGAAGTAAATTTTAAAATTACGAATAGTACAAAAAAGTATAATATATTTTAACCATTATATTATAATAAATAGTGGTTGAGTTGAAATTTTCAACTTTCATGATTTATTTCATTCATACTTAAAGAATATTTCTAACTAAATTAATATTACAAGTCAATTAAACATCTATTCGATCAAAGAAATTCTTAAAAATATTTTTTATAAAATAATGAATATTAATGTATTAACATTTTCTTCTTTTATTATTTTTATATGAAATTTTTAAATAAAACAACTAAAAATAAAAGTTTAAAAGGATTAAACTCAATCTAGAAAGGGTTTATTTATAATAATTTACATATAATTGGAGTGGTTTTTTATACATATATTTGAAGTGCTGAATAATTTTTTATACAAATAATTTTCATATTAATTTTTATCTATATTATTGATGTGATAAAATCTAGAATATATAAAGTGGTGAGAAAATAACAAAAAAGGCCCAGATACTAATGTCATCGCCAACGTCAGGGGCAGCTCCAAGGGGCAGGCAGGGGCCTCCATCTTCACACTAAATGCCAAATTATCATTTTAGTCCCTTTATATTTTTAAAATTATAAATTAATTTAATCTCTTTAAAATTGTAAGTATATATAAAGAAAAATTTATATTTTAACCCCTTAGAAAGTTTTAAATTTTAATTTTAACACAAAAATAAATTTATGGTTTCATCCTCGACCAGCCTAGTGACGCAGTGAACGAGACCATCAATAGTAGAATCACGAATAATTCTAGATATGATTAAAAAGGGCTAATTGCAGGCCGGCTAAGAGGTGTCAATATCGGGCAATTTACCAGAAAAAGCCCTTTTTTTTTCAAAATTTATCGAAATGGGCCGATTTTTTTATTATTTACCGGAATGGTCCATTTTCTGGGAAATCGCGCCCACGTCAGCGCGATGTCAGGGTACATGGCAGGACATCGCGTCCATGTCAGCAGGTCGCGCTGACATGGACACGATGTCCTGCCACGTAACGCGTTCCTGGGGACGCGATTTTGACGTATTTTTCACGTTTGGTTTTTTTGACTTTTAGGGTTTAGGGTTCAAGCTTTTTAGGGTATTTAGGTCTCGGAATAAATTATTTCGAGTTGACGTTTCTGGTCAAATAGTATAAAATCGCTTCTACCAGGATGCTATTTGAGAAGAAATTGTGAAATCGCGCCCTCGTGGACGCGATTTTGCTACAGTAGGTCATGTAAGAAATAATTTTTTTTCTGACGTTTTTGAGCAAATAGTATAAAATCGTTTCTACGAGGATGCTATTTGAGAAGAAATTGTGAAATCGCCCCCTCGTGGACGCGATTTTGCTACAGCAGGTCATGTAAGAAATAATTTTTTTATTGACGTTTCTGAGCAAATAGTATAAAATCGCTTCTACCAGGATGCTATTTGAGAAGAAATTGTGAAATCGCGCCTTCGTGGACGCGATTTTGCTACAGTAGCAAGTTTGGGCTGAAGCTATAAATTAGCAGAAAATGTGCTTAGAATGCATAAGTCATAGCATAAACAATTTAGAGAGGTTAAGAAAGTTAGAGTTTCAAAATGAGTGAACGTATTAGTGCTGTTATTTACTACGATGGTGAGGTTTGCCACACCGAGAATGGTGTTGTTTTTTTTTCGGAGAATACGGTGCGACTGTCATTTAATCAGAACATAGATTTGACAGAACTTCGTAAAAAAATTAGGCATAAAATCTTCGGAACGACGCCAATGAAAGTTCTATCAACACGTATCGATTTTGTTCTTGTGTTGATCCGGTGACATATGACTCGTTCGACATAAAAGGTGCTATAGCTTGGAGGCAATGGTACAGACTCATCTTGCTAGTGGAACAACTTATATTGAGTTATATGTACAATTTACGTCGCCAATCGATGTACTTCTGTCCGGTGTTCGAGATGTATACACGACCCCTGGCCGACACTCGGTTAGCGGGTTACAAATACGGAGCAGCCCATGTTCGGTAGCGGTGTCAAATGCACATCCCCCGCAAGACACTCTGTTGGTGGATGGGACATGTACGTCGGTGGCTCAACGTTTGATGCTGGAAATACGTACTGATGAACTGCGTCAAGTTCTAGTGGATGACAATCTACATCCAATTGGGGACGTTATCAAATGCCCAGAAGAAGGGATGACGTACTACCTACGACGTCAACCGGTGAGGGAACGTCGTACTCTGCATATGATTGTGGGTTAGAAGATGACTTCGATGTGGATCCACCTCGAGAGCTCGGCCTGGATGGTGCAGAAGTGGGATTATTTTCTGAACCGGAGCCTATTCCAACAGAAGGTGAATATGCTGAAAGGAGTTCAGATGATGAAGAAAATCCACGATTCAGAGCATACTCACCTCCAACCCACATGCATAATGTCGATCTATCAGCAGATGATGCGTTAGAGTTTTCAGATCTACCACACCGGTTGCGCGATCGTACAAGTTCGGGGGTAGATTTCGGTGAACTTGAAGTTGGTAATCAGTTTACCAACAAGGATAGTTTTATTGGTGCTTTGAAATAGCATAGCATCAAAAACGACGTTAATTACCACGTCGTTAAATCAAAATCTGATAAGTTTGAGGCGAAGTGTGCGGTGCAGGACGGCACATGTTCATGGAAAATCGTCACCTCGTTAAGGAAAAGGACAGGGTTGTGGGAGATAAAAAAGTACAAAGGTCCACATACATGTGCTGCAGGTACAGGATTGAATGTATCTGAATAATAATTTTATTTTGCAATGTTGCATTATTTAATGTACTCCCTCTGTAGGAGTTTCACAAGATCATCCCAAAATGGATTCAGCTATGTTAGCCAGCTTGATAATGCCCACGATAAAAGCAGATCCCAGGACTTCAGTGCCGATGATAATTGCCAATATCCGTAGCCAAATGGGGTACACGCCCTCTTACCGCAAGGCTTGGATAGCTAAGCAAAAGGCGTTGGAGAAGATGCATAGTGGGTGGGATGCCTCATATAATGAAATATGGCAGTGGTGTCAGGTGCTAGAGAGATACGTCCCAGGTGCCATCACATACCTTGAAAAGGAACATGCGTACTACAACGGTTGATTGCTACGTGGATGCCAAGTGTTCAAACGCCTATTTTGGACCTTTAAGCAATGCCGAGACGCATTTCCATACTGCAAGTCGTTGGTATAAATTGACGGTACCTTCATGTTCGGTAGGTATACTCATCGGCTATTGGTTGCAGTGGCACAGGACGGCGGTGGGAGAATTCTTCCAATTGCATTTGTAATAACACCGAGAGAGTTATCTGATGACTGAGATTTCTTTCTCTCTAGGTTAAGGAGACATGTCTGCCCCCAACCTGATATCTATGTTATTTCAAATCGGGGCGGCGGTATACTAGCTGCATTTGATCGAGAGGGAAGCTTGTGGCAGCGCACACACCATAGATATTGCCTAAGACACGTTGCTTCGAACTACTACAGGCAATATCCATCTAAGAGCGGACGACGACAAGTG
Organism: Gossypium hirsutum; assembly: GCF_007990345.1. Classification (NCBI taxonomy): domain Eukaryota; kingdom Viridiplantae; phylum Streptophyta; class Magnoliopsida; order Malvales; family Malvaceae; genus Gossypium; species Gossypium hirsutum. Next base: position 51,974,589 of record NC_053439.1, on the reverse strand, counting down.
ACCAACATGGGTATTTAGTTTATAACTGTATTATTTTGTTTGTCAATTTGAATTAGTTTTATTGCTAGAAGTGGTATAAAATATTCGCTATTATCTTATATTGGCAGGGTATAAAATAAATAAAGATCGTTTTGCCGAGATGTTGGCAATTTTACGATCCCAAAACGGAGAAGAGGCTGACTACCTTTGTCACATACGTTTCGAACAGTGGACACAAGCATACGACGAAGGCCTAATATATGGCCATATGACGTCGAACCTGGATGAATGCATAAATTCTGTTTTTAAAGGAACGCGCCATCTATCGATAACATCAGTTGTGCGAGAGACATATTTTCGTTTGGCGGCGCTATTTCCAAATCGAGCAGCAACTTATGCTGGCCAGATGTAAGGTGGCCATGTATGGTGCAGTAAGGTAGTTCAAGAAATTAAAAAGGCGAAGGCGAGGGCAAACATCATGTACACAGTGTGTCACGATCGAGACAATTTATAGTTTCGCGTGACGGAGTTTGACAGACCGCACCAAGATGTTGTTGGCGGGCAGTATCGTGTACACTTGCGAAACAGGACTTGTGACTGTGGGAAGTTTGATGCACTTCGTTATCCATGTGCTCATGTTATTGCAGCTTGTCAGAAACTTTTTCTGGATCCGATGAGTTATGTGGACGAAGTGTACAAACTAGAAAACATGTACAACATATGGAGACACGTTTTCCCACCAGTCCCAGATGAACGTAAGTGGCCGCCCGTATCTCTTGCTCCTTTTAAGCTGTTACCGGATAGAGAATTGGGTCGCAAACCAAAGGGTCGACCTTGCTCCACTAGAATACGGAACAATATGGATATCCGAGAAACATCCAGTTAACAGAAGTTGTGCAGATGGTGTAGGAACCCAGGCCATACAAGTCGATCATGCCCTAATCGCAATAGTTGAATGTAATTTTAGAAAAATTATATTTTCTTCAATTATTAATTGATAATTGTATTAATTGTTAGTAAAATTATCAAATTAGTTTAATTTCTTAATTGTTAGTACCTGTCAAAACATTTTACCAAATCTAACAATATGTAAAATTATGCAAAATTATTAAGCCAAAAAAATTGTGTTAATGGTTAGTAAAATTATCAAAATATGTTAGGTTAGGGTTTTTAATTAAGTTAGGTTAGGGTTAGGGTTTTTAATTAAGTTAGGTTAGGGTTAAGGTTTTTATTTTATTAGGTTAGGGTTAGGGTTTTTAATTAAGTTAGGTTAGAGTTAGGGTTTTTAATTAAGTTAGGTTAGGGTTAGGGTTTTTAATTAAGTTAGGTTAGGGTTAGGGTTTTTATTTTATTATATCAAATAATATCAAAATTTTCTTCAAAAATTTCTATGCGTATTACATCAAATAAACTTCTATTTTATTACATCTAATAATAAATTTAAATAGGCAATCAATGTCTATGCCCAGGGGATTCGGTTCCACATGGCGGCCGTCGACGGTTGCGCGCTGGATTTCTCCATTCTCTAGCTTCCGGCGGTGGTTGTTCTTCCTCCGGTGGTGATTGTGGTTCTTCCGATTCGGCATCTGGTTGTCGGATTTGGGACGATGATCCACCTTCAAAGAATAGTGTATGTAGAGGTTTTTGTATCATGAACGGCGACGGTGTTTGAAAGCCATACGTTGCTGGCGATTGGTAAAAAGGAGAGCTCCTTGAAGGCATGTACGATCCCTCCTGTGCCGCTGGCCTAGATATCGACGGTCCGCTCGGCATAACAAGAAATGGAGCTGAACCGGGCATTTGGCTCCAACCTGGCATAGTATTTAGAAAAGGAGAGCTCTCCAACGGCCCCCCTTGCGATCCCTCCTGTGCCGCTGGCCTAGATATCGACGGCCCGCTCAGCATAACAAGAAATGGAGCTGAACCGGGCATTTGGCTCCAACCTGCCATAGTATTCGGAAAATGATACATGTAAGGGTTATGGTACATATAAGGGCTAGGCAACACACCTGGCATCATAGGGAAAGGCGGTTGCGTGGGTATCATCTGTTGAATTGCTGCGTCAGGTGACTGCGTCGGTGCTCTCGTTGGGGCCGGTGATTGCATGCCTGCTGATGATGAGCCGGGTGACTGTCTGGGCCTCGTTGAGGGGTTGCCTTCGAAGTCTTCTCATCTTGGATTTAGAGGCCCGCGTCTTTCTCTTCCGAGTCGTAATTGCCGTTGCCTCTCCTCTGGCATAAGTAAATACGGCTTGCCATGGATCCTAAACCATGGCATGTATTCTGGAACGCACGCTAACTCCGGAACAATGATTTCTTCCCGAGTAGGTAGATATTCATGCCGATTTTCCCACATTTCCGTGTACTCAGACCAGTATCTAGGCCAATCTGTACCTAATAGCCAAAGGTCGATTTTGTTGTGCTCGTCAAACTCCTCAGGGTCCGCAAGAATCGGTTGTTTACATCCAAACTGTAGTAGCACCCTGCCTGTCTGGTGAGGCTCCACGGTTGCATAGTTGATCAACACCACTTTCACGTGCCAAGCGTTCGGATTTTGTAAAAACTCATCCGGGATTACTGCCCGAATTGCCGGATCCTCATATGGTGTTCATTGAAACTATATGAACATGATAGAAATAGTAGTTATATACATAATACTAAATACTAAATATCAATCGACTAGCGATTGTATGGAAATATCTATTTGCAATAATACTTACTTCTGCTTCCGACCGTTGGTCCAATAGAAGCCGTATATCTTCAAGTTCAGACGGTAATCCACGATAACTTGCTGGATGGTTCCACCTAATTAAATAAATTTTTAGCATACTTTTATTCTTACAAAATCTACATTATAATTCTAAAATGTAATATAAAATTTACCTCGTTACGAGTGGGAATGTATATGGGTGGTTCACTCGAGGACGTAGAAATGGAAAGCGAAACCGTGCCCATGATTGCAGTAGTGACAGGCAACCTCTGATGTTTGCTCTCCTCGGCCGCGTCGCCCCACAAATCTCTCGATATAATGTTGCTAAGACGGTAGACCCCCAACTAAATTCACCGGCTCTTCTAAAATCAACGAGTTTTAGCAGCCACCTTAGATGTACACGGCTCCGTAACGTGTCCGGCATCAGATAACCTCTAATTATTTGAAGAATGTATGATTGAACATATCGGATTCTTTGGATTTCGGTTGAATTTGCATTCGGATCGGGGAAGGTGGCACGTAACCAGCCCATCTCGACCTTACCTCCATCCATTTTTTCCGGAATAGCGCCCAAAAGCTCGTAGCTCACCACCTCCCAATTGCTAGATTGGGCAGACCCGGTGACTGGGTGCCCGTCCACCGGCAATCCCAACTGCATGCTGACATCTTCTAGAGTGATAGTGCACTTTCCACATGGAAGATGAAATGTGTGCGTCTCGGGTCTCCACCTCTCGATCAACGCACTAATCAGTTTCGGGTCCAACTTGCATCCTCGGCCTACCGTCGCCACGTGCCAAAAACCCGCTTCCCACAGGTAGTTCTCTACTAACGGTGATGGAGGAGCATGTATATTTCGGATATGGCATTCCAATACCCGATCTTCAGACTTTTATAACAAACAATAAATTAATAATTATCTAAAAATACATAAATAAAAAAATCTTAAATAATAATTACAAATTAAATTTAATACTTACCATTTTCATTTGCTCCACCGATATGTGATTCCTATCAAGACGAATCAATAATCCGGCCATTGATGAAAATATAAAAAAAATTAAAATTATTTTAAAAAATGGATTTGAGAAAATTTTTGAAGGAAATTGAGAGGAAATTGAAATTAAATATGGGTTTCAGAGAATTTTGGAAGGAAATTGAGGGAATTTTGGAAGGAAATTGAGAGGATTAGAGAGGAAATATTAGATAGGATTTGTTTGTGAAAAAAGATAAAGGGGTGGGGGTATTTATATATATATTTTGACCGTTGGGGGGGCAACGGTCAAATTTTTGACCGTTGGGGTACTGTTCATGCGCGGAGGACATCGCGTCCACGTCAGCAGGTACCATGACATCGCGCTGACGTGGCCGCGATTTCCCGAAAAATGGACCATTCCGGTAAATAATCAAAAAATTAGCCCATTTCGGTAAATTTTGAAAAAAAAGGGCTTTTTCTGGTAAATTGCCCGTCAATATATATCATGACATTAGTAACATAATTTGTCTGGTTTGGAACCCAACCTTGACAAATAATAACGTGGATGGGTTTGACACCTTCTTTAACATGGTGTAGAAGCCCAAATTTGCCCGGGCCCGCAACAAATGAACCAAACCATACAAAAAATAAAAATAGTCCATTTAGCCCAATTACAAAACCCAAACACTACAACCCAAATCAATTAACAATCAAACCCAATTCAGCCCAAAATAAACCTAGCCCATAACCTAAACTAGTGACAGAAACCCTAACCTACCCTAGCCACCAACTGTTCTGCTGCCACCGCTCCTTCAGTGCTGCCACCATCACTTCATCAACGTGAAAGACATCCTCTGCCCACCTGCTCCAGCCAGCTTGCAAGAAAAATGAGAAAAGACAACAAAGAACACGCAACAAACAGTGCAAAACAGTAAAAAAAACAAAAAAAATACATTGTGAATCGGCTATAAAAGCCTAGAACGAATGCTTGTAGCTTCTTCTTCCTTTTTTACAGACACATTAGAAAATAAAAAAGAAAACAAAACTTCAAAGGTGATTTTCGGTTGTTATTTCTATTTATTTTGTTCTTGAGTTGTTTTTTTTTGTTTATTTATTTTTATTTCTACCTACAAAAATAAAAGAAAAAAAAGAAAGGCTCACCTGAGACGTCCTGCGGCCACGTCATCGGAGGTCTTCTCTCTGTCGAAATCGGCCTTAAAAGGGGGGTGAAGACATTTTCTTTTGGTTTTCTTCTCGTTTGAGAAGGCTTGGCCCTCAGATCGTTGAAAATGGGTTCAAAAACACGACTTTTGGGTGGCTCCAGCCACCCCCCACGGAGGGGCCAACAGCGGTTTCTCGCCAGATTCTGGGCAATGCCCGGAGAAAGCAGAGAGAAAGTGGGGGAAGAGTTTTGATTTTTTTTTTAAAAAAAAGAATGGGGGCTGAATGAATTTTTCAACAAAATTTGGTTTAAATACCTAAATGAAACGGCGCCTTTTTGGCCTGTTTCATTTGGCCTCAAAATGATGCCGTTTTGCGTCTAAACCGAGATTTGACCCGCGACCTAACCCGTTTAGCAGGGGATCCGCGCGTTTCAAGACCGAATGGGTTATTTGCGCTATGGATCCCTTCGCTTTTATGATTGGCTTCAATTTGGTCATTTCCCTTTTTTTTAGTATTTTAAATTTGTCCCCATTTTTTTCGCGTCTATTCTATTTCGATTCGGCGCAAAATGATGCGTATAAGAAATAGGGATATTGTCCGATCGGTCCTTCGTGCCTTCAACGCATTCTATTTCAGTCTCGGGCCACTCTTTTTTAATTTATTTACGATTTATAGCCCCAAAGTTCTGTTTTTAGTTTAAATTAGTCCTTTTTTTTGTATATTGTTGCTATTAATTAATTTTAATAATGTTATCATTATTTTTACTACTATTATTATGTTTAATACTGTTATCACTATTATTTTTTTTATTTTATATATTTTTACTACTATTATTATTATTATTATTCTCATTTATCTATTTAATATTATTGTTCATTTATTAATGCATGATTATTTATTGTATTTCTTATTTATTATTATCACCATGTATTTATATATATACTTTTGATCCCAAGCTTCATTATATATACATGTACATACAAACATGTTTGTCTTTTTATGTTTTATATTTATATATATATACATACGTATATTACTACCCATACATATATCTTTTGCATTTTTTTTCTTTATAATTTCGAAGTACATGTATACATATATTTTTAATATACGTTCATGTGAAAATTTTATATTTCATATGTTTTACCTATTTTGTAGCTTCAAAATACATTCATATAATTTTTATATACACACATGCATTTTTATAATATGTCTATATAAACATACGAACACATATTTTTGTAACTTATTTATATTTGTATGTGCATTTATATATATATATTTAATACATATCTACATATATTTAAATACCCATTTTATTTTAATAAACACTTACGTATATGTACATATTTATATATCTTTTTATATTTTCATATTTTTATTCATTTTCTTTATTTACATTGTCATTATTATTTTGAGAGAATGTTTAAATTTTATTTGTTTATTTACTTGTTATTTTATATGTAATCGATTTGTCTTTTTTTTTTCTCTTTATTGTGGTTGCTCGTATTATATATGTTCACATCGTCGTATTCATTATTGTCATTTTTAACATTACATCGATTTTTTTCTTCAAATTCGTAAGGAAGGAAAATTTTGAAAATAAAAATAATACTCAATATTTAGAATCTTCGAGAAAATCGAGCCCTAACGTATTGTGTTTCGATTTCTTTCGTTGAATCTAAATAATCGAAACTTTTTATATAAAACATAACTAAAAGCTTGTTATTGGGAATTCAACACATAGTGTCCTAATTATTGGATATGACGCGTTGTTTTCTCGAGGCGAAGATTTTCCTTATAAATACAATATTCAAGGTTTAATTTTTTTGAGAAAATTGTACCCAACGTGTTGGGTTGCAATTCTTTCACATGACTTAAACAATTGAACACCATTTTAAATTTTATTGCGTAAGTTTTTAGACAAACTCATTTCGGAATAAGTGAAATATCGTGCTCTAACGTATTGGGTGTGATATTTTCTCTTTCTGAAATGAGAGAGTCTTAATGAGTACTTGGATTTTTAAAAAAATTAATAATAAAATAAAGGATAATATTTTAAATCTTTTCAAAGTTTTTTTATTTTCGACACTAAGACATTCAACTAGGTACCAATTTTGGGCGTTACGAGGGTGCTAACCCTTCCTCGTACGTAACCGACTCCCGAACCCGTTTTTCTGAATTTCGTAGACCAAAATTGTTGTTTTAATAAAATTAAATTGTTTATTAAAAATAACCACTTTTCAAGGTGGCTCGATCACACCTTATCAAAAAAGATTGATGGCGACTCCTTTTTCGCTTTCATTTTCAAAATTCAAGTCGACCCCGTTTTGTCAAAAAAAATGGTGTCAACACATGGAATGTGACTTTTACTCTCACTTTAGGATACATATATTTGGGGCGAATTAAACATAATTTTTTTTAATTCAAAGTGAAATTTTGTTATAAATTAAATTATTTAATAGGGACTTATTAATCGTAATTTTCTTTATTTTTAAAGTCAAAGCGTGGTCGAAAAAGATAATTAGAAGTTGAATGACGGTGTTGGAGCTTAGGTAGCGAAGGTGTCGATGGCACAAAGGAGAGGCCAAGGTTTTCAGTTGAGAGAAGATTAAGGGAATTTTTAAAGGTAATGATTAATTCATATAATTATTTTAATTAGAGTGACTAAATTAATAAAAAAATTAGAGTAATTAAAATAAGACAAATTCTATTTTAAAATGACTATGGGGTAGTTTACCCTCTTTTTAAATTCATCATTTTTGAAGGAATTAAATGTAATTTCTTTCATTTTTAAAGATCAAATATAATTTAATCATAATTTAACCATTTAATAGGGAGTTATATAATAATTTTGCTTTTGAGGGAGGGCAAAGTCCCTGTCTGCCCCTCTCAAGTTGGGCTTATAAAAGTCCAAAATGATTGCAATTGGGCTTATTAAAGTCCAAACTCTTGTACCACATTTCAAGTTGGGAAATAAAACACAATAATATGTATATCACTAATTATATAATTTTAGATTCGTTTATGGAATTATTTACTTCATCTATATATTATATGAATCATAATTGACTTATGTACATCATTGTAAAACTAAACTAATTTTATAAATTTTCATAATTTTTTGTACAATAAATAGTTTAATAATTAAATTGTTGATCAATTTATTAATATTGATTTAATTATTATTTATATTAATATATTTAGGATTAGTATTTGGTATGCTGATAGTGTATTTTTTATTTCATAAGCAGTTTTAAAAAATTATCATGTCTCTTTTTTTAAAAAATATTTTTTTTTTAATATTATGCTATACTTATATAGGACACTTGTTAATCTCTTGATCATGCTTGTGACGTCTAAAAACTCCATTGGCAATGTACTAGATATTTTCTCATATATTTAATGGTTAGAAATTTTTTTTACATAAGAAATAGTTATAAATTTTTATTTTACTCCAAATATGACATGCATGATATGTGTAAATGAAAAATGGAGTATTATGATTGAATTGTTAAAACATTAATTGTACAAAAGAAATTATGAAAGTGTGTAAAATCACTTTAGTTTTATGGCTAAATTCTACTATTAGTCCTTATACTTTGTGAAACATGTGGATTTAGTCCTACTTTTCAAATTTTAAAATTTCAGCCCTCACCAAAGGGTAACTGTTAAAATCATTCATGTAAGTTTTTCTATTCCTAGAATCTAAAGCGGCAAATGTGTTATTAATACATGTAATGCTATGTCAGCTTATCATTTCTACATATTACTCACTAAAAATTCAGTTAATGGATTAACGACGGTCATTTATGTCAAGACTAATATTATAAAATTCAAAAAGTATTGGGACTTAGAACGATCCAATTGGAGAACATGGACTAAATCTACAATTGTATGCATAGTACAAGAAATTGAATTTAGCTAAAGGAGTTTAACTACTATTATTTGGGTCAAGACTAAAATTTCAAAATTTTTAAAAAGTATAGGAATAAAATTGACTAGTTTGAAAAATGCAAAGTCTAAAATTGATGAAGTTTAAGCATAGGGATTAAATCTATAACTTTTGCAAATTACAAGGACTAATAGCAGAATTTAACCATTATAAACTATGCTTAGATCTTGACGCTAGATACTAAAATTGTTCATGGGCCGGGCTCATACTTGAACATTCAAGGCGCGAGCTCGGCCTAACCCATTGTTAAGTTTATAATATTTATATTATGTTATTTTTATATATTACGTAATTTAGAACACATTAAAAAAATAAACTTATACTAAATATATAATTACTCTAATATAAACGTTAAAATAATGTTAAGATAACTATATAAAAAAATATAAAATTATTAAATACTAAAATAAGATAAATATTTTTTTAAAAAATTTAAAAGATAATACTAGCGGGTTTAGAATGGGCTTAAATTAGTCTTTGACAAATATAAACAAAATAATAGACTCATATTTTAGGTCAAATTCCAAACAAAAATAAAACATGTTAATATCATGATTAGACTAACTCGATGCATAAACACTTATACTTAATAGTGTTCACTCACCATTGAAACTGGACAACCCTGCTACAAAATTTGAAGCTGCTTTCATTTTCCTTTAAAAATCATTTTAAAAGCAGTTGTCAACTAAAGTAAGATTTCAGACATGCATTCATGATGCATATATTTTAGTTCATGCAGTTCTTTTTATTGCAATGTTTGATATAGATATACATTCATATTTTAATATCCTTGTCCCACACAAACACACTTTAATTTATTTGCTTAATCAATCAGTTAATGTTAACAATCAATTAAAACAAAAGAGAGTAGAGAGGGGAATTTTTTTTTTTTTTTTTTACTTTTGGGAAAACAACAATCAAATTTACTAAATAATTAGTAAGTCTATATTTTAATTGGTTAACTTCAAAAAGTTACAAAACGATTATTAAATTATTCAATTAGTTTTATTTAAGTTATTGGGCTGTTAAAATTATTATTGTATGGCCTTCTTTGTTCATACTGCCTACTCCAGTCGGAAGCTCTCATCCCCATTTTCTTCTATAGTTCATTTTTTTTATGAAACAACTTTGGACCTCACGAATCTACGAATCAAAATTCAAACAGTTTTTTCTCCGATCTCCGACATTGACCATCAAATCAACTTAGATTTAAGGTATGTTCTTCTACTTGTCAATGGGTATTAATTCACCACACCAATCGTCGAATTGTCCCTTGAAGCTCGCTAGCCAAATTTTTTTTTGAAAAAAACAACTTAACAATTTAGTGACTAAAATAACTACTTTTGAATAGTTCAGTGATGTTTTATAACTTTTTGAAGTTAAGTGACCAAAATATAAACTTACTAATAGTTTAGTGACTTTGGATATAATTTTACCCTTTATTTTTTTTCATGAACATATAAAAGGAAATAATAAAATTAAAGAGGATTAAGAAAGTTTTTGAACGTACAGCCACATTGGATGGTTGTTCGTCTTCATAGGTCCATCTTTTTGTGTACGTCGTACGTATATTTATTTTAAAATTGATTGTTGATTATTTTAAGTGAATTTAATTACATTGTTACTGATCTCTTTCTGGCATTAGAATTATATTGTCGATGAACTTTACATAAAGGTAATAATTTTATAAAATTGAAAATTAAGATCCATTTTGATCTTATTCTAAGTGCTTAGTACTGAGAAGTGGGGTCACCATCTTGAAATTAACTTGCTTAAAATGGAATATATATATGTTATGATTACGAAGTTCAATTTTATTTAAATGTCAGGGTAATGAAAAGAAGTGAAGGACCACAACTTTCTAAACCTTAAAAATTATGCTAATTAAAAGTTCCAATGAAGTAATTTCCCAGAAATTAGTAACCCTTCTTAACTCGTAAAGTTGTACAAGTTGATTCACCAAACATGCTTCCCTCTGTCATGGTACTATTTAGTAAGAGCTTAGGGAATATTTAAACCAATCACCTTTTATAGGTAAATTGTTTCGATGGAATGATTATCACTTATTACTTATATATGTTATAACCTAGTAATGTTACGTCGCTCATTTGATAAGGACTTTTGAAAAGACCGTTGGACAAAACACGTTAGCGAATAAAATATTTAATATTAATAAATATTTATTTATATATATAATAAAATATAAATAGAATAAATTTATATTTAATTTGTCAAATATGTAAACTTAATAAAAACCGTAACACAAGGTTGAAATCGAAAAGAAGAGAAGAGATTTACTAAACGTTGGGGCCTGTTTAACACAGTTTCTTTAAGACAGATTCGACCGCTCTTACGGTACTTGGAGAAACGTTGGTCGAATGTCTCCTATGATACAACAACAACAACAATGATCAAAGAAGTAGCACCTCTGCAACAATCAACGAACGAATGTTGCCTTTTTCTATCACCGGAACGTTGGAAAATATGGAGAGGAAAAAAAGAGTTTTTAGAGCAAAATAAATTCAGTGTGAGAGAGTATGAGAGTCATACAAATTCTACATAATTCATAACATTTTATAGGAATTTAAAATGGTGGAGCCAACAAATCAATTTAATTAAAAAAATAAATCAAATTGATTGGAATCAAATAGATAAGATAAATGTCCTTATAAAAACAGATTATGTTTGCTAAGGAAAATAATTTCGTGCTAGGCTAAAATATTCATAGGCTCATTTTGGACTTGACTAGCCTAAACATTTCACATCGCCCAAGTTGTGCGGGTGTGCCCTAGCTTCTTTGGGTTTGGACCTGCACCCCTTTGCACATGAGGTAAAATTCCAAGCTTAATCATTGAATCATCTTTCAAGAGGGTTCTCATAAATATACACATTTCACACTTGGTATTTAACCAATGTGAGATCTAAGCCTTTACTTTTCCTCAACAAATATTTTCAAGTAGCTTACTTTGAGCATCAACTTCTCATTCATCACTCAACCATTTTGAGCATATGAAACCATAAATTTATGATTCAACTCTCCAACTTTACCTATTGAGAATATGACTCAAAGTTCCCATAAAATGCAAAATTTCCAACAATGACTAGTTGGCTAATTAGAGATAGTCATATGTCTCATTAATTGGCTAAACTTTCTTTCACCTTTGAGAGAGGGGACAAACTCTCTATTAACTAACTCAAACAATTGTATCCTCTATCTTTTCCTTCGACCATCTTCCTTACTTACTTGCTTATCCCAACCTTAGTTTCACCATCACCATTGTACGACTCTCCACCCTTTTAGGGTGAATTGACTATGATCTCCACCATAGTCACCTCTACATCATCTCTTTGTATCAGCAATTGGTACGGTGAGCATAGACAACATGACTCATTCAACCATTGGCATTCTTGTCAATGCAGAAGAAGGAACTCAAAATCAACAATAAACCCAAACCTTACCAGAAACTCAAAATCAACAATAAACCCAAACCCTACCACCTTAAACTCAACCTCAGAACAACACCAGATAGTATACCCGACAACAATATTAGTCAGATCGCCCCTAAGATCCTTATGCTACTTATGATTCTCATCATCTTTACTATGGAGGCTATCCTTAGTGCTACTAGTGCCTTCACCAATATACTATCCCCTATATTATCAAGGTAATGCTAATGCTCCCAAAGGTGAGAAAACTTTCCAAAATCCTTATTCAAATTCCAACAATTCCAGGAGATGGAAGAAAAAATGAGAATGTTAGACAAATAGCTTTCAGCATAACAAATGTTATACTAAGAGTAGCAATAGCGCTAACAAGAGCTCAATCAGAGAAATAAAAGAAATGAAAAAAATATTATTAAGGAGTTTAGATCCTCAGTAATAAAACCCTATGCTAGTTGCCTATAAAGAGGAGACAACTCAGCCTTTTCACAATTGGAGATGAAAATCCCACGAACCTTTTGGATCAACCACAAGAGTAAAACCCAAAAGTGCAGGGAGATTTGTTTGAAGAACAAATGCAAACACTAGGGAAAAATGATGATTCAAACAAGCCTCTAACTCCGGAAGTGGTAGTGCATTACATGTCTTTGACATTTAAGCTTTCTAAAGAAATGGACAATGGTCATAGAGATCTACAATACCATCTAACTCCGGGCTGATTAATTGAAATCTCATTCTAATTAAAACCCCTATTATTGCATTAATTCACTTTATGGGCCCCTTATTAGATTTGACTCTGTAACACCCCAAACCCGTATCCGTCGCCGAATTAGGGTTACGAGGTATTACCAAACAAACACAACCATCTCAAAATCAATACATATATTATATATATTTAAAAATAATACGCTTGGTCTAATATAAAACAAAATGCAAAATTTTAAACTTCTCTCTTCTAACCATTTTTAAATTAAAAAAAACATTAAAATCTAACTAATAAAGACATTGCAAACTAACAAATCCATAAGAAAATAAACCATTTTAGTATGGCTATTATAATCATATAAATACAACCTTCAAAATATTTATCTAGTCTATACATGCCATAGTTAGAATTTAATATTTTAAATACCAAAATAATAGAAAGGGTGATGAACTTGCTGACAATCCTTGAGCTTGAAGTTTGATTTTTAAGTCTATAAAATAGGAAGACATAAGTAAACAAAGTAAGATTTTATAGCTTAGTAAGTCTATAGCATAACTACAAATATATATATATATAAATTAGAGAATTTCCTGGTACACTAAATGAATTCACAAACACTGTGTATATTAACAAATACTTATAGATAAATGCATACATAATTATCAACAATTTAAACCGAATGTATATACACATTTACATAAATATCCGATTGCATATATATATAAACATATGTTTAACAATTTTTATAACCGAATGTGTATACATCTTTATTACCTGCATACATCCGAATGCACATATATACCAATCACATTATATAATCATTTGTTTGTATATATATACTCATTATAAATTTATACCTGAATGCATAGCTAATATCTACATTCGAATATATATATTCTTCATATACATATAAATGAGAACATTTATATATATATATAAATATATATATCTCAAATGCATACATAAATAATTATGAAACACATAGGCTCAATATATATATATTTAACAACCGCATATCACCATATGTAATTATAAATTCAACAATCGCATATTACCTAATATACATATGCTTTTATTAATTGTATATACCGAAAGCATACAATTATATTTAACCAATGCAAAACCCGAATGTAGGTGTATACTTACCAAGTATGTAAAAACTGAATGTTTATGTATTCATCAATTTCATATAATCAAAATCATAGATATATCAATTGCATATTCCCACATAATTTAAACAGATTCACCGGCACTTAGCCTGCTAGGTTTTAAAACCTGATTCAGTACACCGGCTCTTAGCCTGCTAGACCTATAGTCCGAAATGTATCACCGGTATTAAGCCTGCTAGACGTAAAGTCTGAATTATTTCACCGGCATTAAGCCTGCTAGGCACATAGCCTGAATAACTGAGATACAAAGTTAATCTTTCATATAAATCTTTATAATACACATAAATCTTTCTCAATAACTATATCTCGATAAGAATTGTTTTATATTCAACTCTTCATAGCAACCTCATTCGAACCACATATACATGATTCATAACATTAAATTCAACTCAAGAAACTCAAATCCTATTTTCGATTCACATGTATAATTATATATAATTATTAACATTAAATTCAGCTCAAAGAAACTTGTATCTTACATTCTAACCTCTTTTATATATATATATATATTTCATAACATTACATTCAATTCAAAACATTGCATCATTTATTCGAACCACATACATACATACCATTTATAGCATTAAATTCAACTCAAAGAATTTGTATTATACATTCGAACATCATCATATATTTATATAATTTATGCTATTAATTTCATCTTATTAAACTCAAACATGCATGATATAACATATACAATATTTGTAAAATAAAATTTCAACCTACCAATTTCAACTTGTATATTCGGCTAACAATATGAAAATAACAAAGTTAATTCAACTTATTAAATGAATGATAGATTTCCATATATATATATTCTAGTTTAATAACATTATTTTGCTAATAGACTTACCTCGAATGTCGTCGACCATTAAATCAACTACTCGACCACCTTTGTCTTTCCCCGATCCAAATTTGTTTTCTTTAATTCTTGATCTAAACATATTCAATTTAAGCTTATTTCAACATCATTCTATTCAATTTAGCCTAAAAACGCATAAATTGGCAAATTACAATTTTACCCAAACATTTCACACTTTTTACAATTTAGTTCTTTTTGCTCAAAACACAAAATACACAAAATTTGACTACACTCCTTTAGGGTCGAATATTCCTAGTATCTTTACAAGCCCACACATTTCATTTATTTCACATTTTATCCCCTCAAAAATTTATTTTTACAATTTAACCCTAATTTCTCAAATTCATCAAAAATTCAAAAACAAAACATATTAATCTTTCACATATCTTTCATATTTCATCATCAACTATCACAAAGCTCAAGCATTCATCAATGGTACATTTCAAAATCATCAACAATTCATAAAATTAAGGCATGGGTTTTAAAGTATTCGAAGCAACGATCTCAAAAACGTAAAAATTATCGAAAACCAAACAAAAACGAACCTTGAATTTAAGCTTGAATATGGCCGAAACTTGACTAAGCTTTAATGGCTTTCTTCCTTCTTGGTTTCGGCTAAGAAAGATGATAATAATATAATGTTTTTATGCTTTTAACTATCTTATATTATAATATTTGTTAATTACTAATTTAGCCTTATTTAAATAAATATAACTTATATATAATAAGGTTAGTTTTGTCCTTAGCCATCCACTAACTATTTAGTGGTCTAATTGCATGTTTAAACCTTCCAAATAAAAAGACAACAACAAATAGATACTTTTAGCTTTAACCCCTAAATTTTTATTTTTACGCGATTAAGTTCTTTTTATTTAATCAATTACTCAAACAACAAAATTTAAACACGAAAATTTCACACAATCAAATTCACACATAGTAAACTACCAAAGTAATATTAAAATATTTTTTTGACTCAGATTTGTGGTCCCGAAACCACTATGTCCGATTAGGGTCGAAATCGGGCTGTCACAGACTCTAACTCAGTAGATTTATGTCGTCCTATTTCTAGAATTGCATGCAAATCCATTCAATTATGCAAGATTTAATCACAAGAAAGGTATATTCAACCTCAAACTTATGCACATCAAAACATGGATTAGTACTCTAGAATTATCAACCCAAGAACAATTAAGCATTCATAAAAGTAAACAAAGAAACTAAGATTTTATTGCACAAAACTAGAAATCAAACAATAAAATCCATCATAGGGTTCATCTCCCCTAGATATTTAGAAAATTAGTTCATACTTGCAAGAACTAACACCAAAAATACAATATAACTACTAAAATAAAAGAAATCCATGATAACTCCCTTGGAAATCAACTTGGGCTCTTGAATCTTGATGGAAAATCGCTTGGAAATCGGCTTCAATGGTGTTCTTTGAGTAATTTTCATGCTATTCTATGATGGCTCCCTTCTCCTCTCTTTATTTTATCATTTATACCTTCTTAAAGTTTCAAAAAATCTAAAAATGAAACTTTTAGCTGTCAACACACATGGTTCCTGAAATCCACACACCCGTGTGGTCTGGCCGTGTGAAACTCTATTGCCCGTGTTTAGCTTTCAGACTACTCTATTGTTTTAATTTCCGCCCGTTTTTCACTCTGATTGCTCCCCAAGTGCTCTATTAAGCATCAAAACATGGATATAAAGGATTGGGAGTATAACAAGCATAATTTTTTTTTAAAAGAGACCCAATTTATTGTTTCGTCTAGGGCCTCAAAAATGTCAAGAATGAGTCTGATTTCATACACAATATATTAATCCAATGTGTAAATAGATGTATGTATATGTTTCTTTAAATGTATAAAATTGAATCAAAATTAAAGTTGTATGTATACATATAAACCACAATTCAAATTTCATGTATACAATAACATCAAATCAAAATTTACGTATAAAATCACACATTAAACTAAAATTAATGTATTTATCCCTAATTTTTAAATTATTGAAACCTAAGGAAATATAGATAAATGAGAATATAGATTGGAGGTCGGCAAATCTTCATGTTGCAATTGCATTCATGCAATGCTCATTAATTGAAACACCGAATACTTTTTTTTTTGTTCTTGTTAGGCTTTTTGTGTTTTATTTCAGACGTTAGTTTCACTATTGGGTGATTCTAATAAAAATTTTCAAAGAAAAATTAATACATATATATATGCAAACTAAAAACCAAAATTCATGTTGAACTCAGAGATAAGAAATATATAGAGAGAGAAAGACATATTACCAACCAGGGGGGAAGAAAGTGATTGTGAAGGGTTAACAAAAAAGCAGACAAAGATGGCTATGTCGGCCAACTTTGGTCAAAAAAACTATTTTTTTTCCTTTCAATGAAAAGAATTTCGGCTACTACATTTTTTGGCCGTAGAGAATATATACACCCACAATCGTATCTATTGTTTTCATTAGATTATTATTATATTTAAAGGTACCAATAAAAACTAAGGACTTTTATTCTTTTTTGTTCAATATTGAGGGCAGCTCTATAAAGGGGTGTGGATTTTCTCGGCCGACTTCAAAATTTAACCACGTTATTGGGCGTTTGCTCTTGCAAAATTATATCATATTGAAGACCCAAAAAAGACAATAAGGAATCACACTTGATAAGAGCAATGAATCCAAGATAGATTAGTTGATTAGACTCATTAGATTAAGAATTAGTTGATACGTTAGTTTAGAGAATAAAATTCAATCAATTGATTCACAAACTAATAAAAATTAAATTAAAAAATTGATTGAACTGAATTTTTTAATAAAATTTTAATAATTTATTTAATAAATTAATTATTTGATCGATCGATACAACCACTAATTCAATTAAAAACTTATTTTATTTTCATACAATGAGTTGAGCAATGATAATTCTCATGAATGGGGAAGTGGTAATTGGTAAGCACTAAAATGCATTTAAAAAGAAAAGATTGCTTAGTAATGATAATTCTTTGAGTGCTAGCTTGAACATACCATTAAGGACCCACTAGATATTCCATGAGATCTTTGTCTCCTTAAAGTGGAGAAAAAGTCATGTAGCCCGTAATAGTTATATGTGGTTAGAGGTTAATGATCCATCATCATTATATCTTCTTTTCTTTCCATTTTTTCCCTTAATTTAACCTCTTTTTTTCTACATATACATGTATACTATCGTATATCAAATTTATTTTGCTACTATTCAAATAATAATTTTGTTATACACCAATGATCATCGACCCGAAATCCAGATGAATTTGAGTTGCCTACTCATGACCTAGATAGACTTCACCAGGTGGACATGCGCGAGGGGTACAGTGAGAGGACATCAAGGGTAGCTCGCAGTATCAACTTGTTCGAACTAATGAGAGTTCGCGATCTCAGTTTGCCTTACCTAAGGAGCTCGTGTGTAGGGAAACTCAAAGTCTGGCAAACGACCCAGAATGATACACATATCTGGCATGCTTGAAGTATACTCAAAATGTTAGTCCTAAAAATAGTGAGGTCGAATCCATGAACAGTGAAGTCAAATTATAAACAATAATAATATGTATAAATCTCGAATATTCCCTTAATGGGACACGAGATAAAAATTACTTAACAAATTTCCTATGATTGCATTGCTATTAATAGAAAAAACTTTCCTACATGATAATATATTTTATATTAAGATACCTAAATGCTCTGAACCCACCATCCCAATTGCGGTGGAGAGAAATTGCCATACTTGTACACATTAATTATGTTATGATAATGTGAGCTATCCTAGCTTCTATATATGTAATTATTTTTTAGGTATTAATTAAAAATATGTTACTTCATATATATATATAAAGTAACTAATACCATACACAACTAACACTACATCAGTTCTTAATAATAATGTAATGCTAATTACCCTAAAATTTTTGTGTTAATTAATTAAATGAAATTAAACGATAATAATAGTAAGCAATATTTAAAATTTAGTGTTTAGGGTTAGCATTTAAATATTAGAGTTTTAAGGTTTGTTTGAGTTAAGGTTAGGATTTAAAGTTTACAACCTTATGACTTAAAATTGGGTAAGATTTAGTGTTTGAACCCCATAATGTAATTGTAAGAAATTATAATTACTACGGCTGTAATTAGATCAACTTGCAATTATAGGAAATTTTGATTCTATAGACATATTTGCTTACATCTTAAAAAATGAATAAAAAATTAAAATTAAAATTAAAACATTGAAAGTCATTTTAGCTAATTACCCGTACAATTCACTCAATTCTCAACCTCTCTAAGAATTTGATATTTTTATTAGATTACTTTAATTAAACTCAATTCGGTATTACTCATAAATTACATTTGTTATTTAAACATGTTGCTCACGTATAAATATAATTAATTACACTTAAATTCAATTATTAGACGACTTTCTAAATAAGTATTTCAGGTTTAAAGATAGAGAAATGATTGTATGAAACTATGATTCCATGTCATTCTTATCTCTTTCCAATAAAAGAATAACAAATAAGACTTTTCCTCCTAATTTTTAGCATTTTTAGTTGAAAGGATTGTACGAAATAGGGGCGCCATGTCATCCTGTATCGCTTTCCAATTATTTAATTACATTTCAATAATTTTTTTCATGTCATTGGTACGTAATTTTGAAAACTTTTTAACCTAAACCTTGAATCCTGAACCTCGAACCTCAAATTCAAGAGCTAAAACCCTAAACTCGAACATCGAACCTTGAACATTAAAGTTGGCCTTTTGGTTTGGAGTTTAAGGTTCAGGATTCGAGTTCGAGTTCAAGTTTAGGTTTAGGGTTCGAGATTTTGGGTTCGAAGTTCGGGGTTCAGGTTAAAAAAATCATCAATGACATGGAAAAATTTAATGATATGTCAATCAAATGAGAAAAGATTATATGAAACTGTGATTTCACGTCATCCTTGTCCCTTCCAACAGGAGAGTGACAAATTAGATTTTTCCTCCTGATTTTTAGCTTTTTTCTCCAAAAAAAATTCAAATCCAACTAAGAAAGTTAAAAATTAAGAGAAAAAATCTGATTTGTCATACTCCCATTGGAAAGGGATAAGGATGATGTGGAATTAAAGTTTCATACAATCCTTTCTCATCATCAAATAATTGAAAAAGGAATACAGGATGACATGACACTCTTATTTCATACCATTCTTTCTCTATTAAACTATTCATATTATTGAATGGTTAAAGTAATTGACATAAAGTACTGGAATAAGTTGAAGTGATTAAAGTGACTCAAAGTTGTTACAAAAGCTTCTCATCAAAATCATAGCATTCCCTCTCCTATTAAATAATAAGTATTACATAGGTAGGGGAAATAAATAAACTAATTATATAAAATTTGTAATTGGAATGCAACTTTGCAGTCAAATCCCATTTACCAGAAGGGTTAGAAGAACGAGTCCAACAACTCGGCAGACACAATCCATTGCTATGTTCAATCCTAATAATGTGTTATATATTTGGTTATGATGAAAAACAACATAAAATTCAAAATACAAGTATAGTTGAGACGCCTGTAGACATTATTCATAATAAAGGGTCCCCCCGACAATTTAACAGTGCCACTGTTTAATGAAATAGACATCTATCTCATAACCTGTATTTTCATTTTTAAACTTTCAATCTTTCATCAAATGGATATATATTGACATTATGTTTGCTGTGCACAATAGGTCCCCCCCTTCTTTCTCTATCTTAACGTTTTGACTCATAATTTCTCTCGAATTCCAAAAAGTTTTAACAAAATTTATGCATCATTACTTGGTGACTAACATGATTAAAGAAGTACCCTTTTGTCTGTTGGCTCGAATTCGAAACATGACTTTTATATTAGGATTTAATTTGTATGAATTTCGAATTTAATATCTGGACCCATGTAATTATACAATCAGGACAAAAATATGATTAAGTAAGCATCATCTGATTCTTGTCAATGTTGCTTAAAATGAGAGGAAAATGTTTAAAATACACATTAAAAGGGACAATATGAAGAGTCCGAAACTTTGAATTCATCTTCAACAAATCAAAATG
The DNA here is from genome assembly GCF_007990345.1 of Gossypium hirsutum. Taxonomy (NCBI): domain Eukaryota; kingdom Viridiplantae; phylum Streptophyta; class Magnoliopsida; order Malvales; family Malvaceae; genus Gossypium; species Gossypium hirsutum. The sequence continues at coordinate 51,953,538 of NC_053439.1, read as the reverse complement.
GAAGAGAACTCGAAACAGTCACATGAAAGAGGGAAGAAGAAGACTAAAAAGAAGAAGATTAAATCATTTCATACATACATACATACATACATACATACATACATACATACATATGTATAGATACCTACCTACAACAGCACTCTTAAGCAAAGAAATATCGAAACCCTAACCAAAGGCACCTTAAATCCAAAAATAAATTTACGTGCTGCAAAACACTAGTGTGCTTTTTTTTGTTTGTTTGTTTTTTGTTTACCAAATTTGTCTTCATTATATATATTATTTCATAAGGAGACAAGTTAATAATGCTCAAAGCTGCAACTTAATACCACCAATGGGCGCTTTTTTTCTTTCTTCCTTTTTTCCAAAATCCTAACATGTCCTTGTTTCCGGCCCACATTTGATGAAAATGAAAAGACCAAAATTATGTAGCAGCTTACAGCAGCATTATTAGAAAAATGGATCAAATCAATAGCTCCATAAGCTTCCTCCATTACAATTATCCGGCGAGTCATCGTCGTCATCGGAAGGTATCAAGCTAATTCTCGGCGGTGAAACCAGCAATCCCTTCGCCATATCCACCAACAAATTAGGCATGTTCAAAAATACATCCTCATCCACATACTCTCCTGTAGTGAACCCTTCATCTTTGACCACATGATTTTGGACTGTCCCTACTAGGTTACTGCTCTCACTACTTTTGTTTTCACCTCTTTGCATCGCCGCCGCCGCCGCCGCCGCTTTTCGTATATCGGCTGACGACGTAGAACCCGGGATAGGATACGAAGCAACGGAATCCGGGAAGTTCACAACAGCTTCACTACCTTTTAGGGCTAGTGCAGCTACATCATATGCAGCAGCAGCCATTTCCGGTGTCGGATACGTACCGAGCCATATACGTGTAGCTTTACGCGGTTCACGGATTTCAGACACCCATTTGCCGCTCCGGCATCGGATTCCACGATACATTGGGTGTTTACCGGAGGAACTAGTGGCCATAACTAGTGAAAAAATAGCTCACACACGTGCTAGAAGTACTTGTTGTGAAGGGATCTATGTGGGACTTGGATGTTTGGCTTGGTCAGCCATACTTATATATATTGAACTGGTTTATAGTAAAATAGAAAACCTGAGTTTACTCTAAAGAAGGAAAGGGGAAAACGTGGGGATTTCGTGGGACAAATCGTGGTATTTTTTTCAATTAGGGTTTTTTTTAAAAGTAGAAAATGATGGCCGAAAGTTGATACTGTTTTTTTTCTATTTTGATGAAAAATAATTTGTGGTTTATGATTTCAGCAAGGACGCGTCTTATTCGATAGCTAAAGTACTTTCAAGGCTATATAATACTTAGCTGTTTTCTATTATACATTTTTATGGATATATATATTTGCTATTAGATGCATGCTTGCACACGCATAACACACGAGCATAAATGGCTTTGTAGATTTTTAATTTACAAATTAGAGATTGAGAACAAACGTGGGTTGGCATTAGGTTCATGCTCCAAATGTTGGGTTAGTTTGTAGAGTTTTGGAATCGGAGGATTGGTGTATATTTATTGGGTACATGCATTTGGTGCAAGCCTAGCTAGCACTAAAAGTATATATAGCCATATGTGGGAAAGCAAAAATTGTAAGAAAAGAAGAATAAATGGAATTTTCATTTATTGTGATTTTAGTATGAAGGATGAACAATGGGGAGAAAGAAAGAAACTTCAAATAAAATTGTTAATTTAAATTAAAGTGGTGAATTGGGTTAATTATGGGTTCATTTCTTTTCAAATTTTGATTGTTTTAAGTTTGGATCATTTCGAGTTTGGATTGTTTTGCGTTTTGATTATTTAAATTTTGATCACTTTAGGTTTGGTTCATTTTGTGTTACTTCGTTTAGATATTTTGAGTTTAAGTCATTTTAAATTCAGGATAGATGTATTTTGATTCTTGAAATTTTTAAATAAAGTCAAATTTAAAATCAAATTACTAAAATCGAGTTTTTAAATTGAGGTTAGAATTGACAAATTGAATGTAAACATGAAAATTGTTTTCCCTCGCTGCTCTCTATACAATCAATCTCAAATACCCACAAATTTCTCAATCCCCTAAATTAAAAGATATCACGAGCTTAATCACACTTAAATCCATATTTTCTAAATTATTTTAGCAACCACTTTATTTCTCTTTCACCAAATAACAAAGAAGAAGAAAAAATACAATAAAAGTTTGTGTACATTTTAACCAATTTTGGACCCAAAGAAAATTCCCATCCTTGGTCAACAAAAAACAATCATTGTGTGCTGCATATATTAATGTGGAGTAAGAAAATTATTTTGAAAATGTAATAGCGCTCACACATGTCCAATTAAGAGCATGCTTTTGATGAACAAATATTTGACAAATCAGAACACCTGATCCAAATTTTACTTATCTTTATAGGACTATAGGGTCCTATGTTGAAATAATTCCCTAAAATATTGCTTCAAACCTGTTGTCAAAGACTTAATAGTTGGAAAAAATAAGAAAAGATTTTGACAAAAGTTCTTGACTTATAGTCTTATAGTTGCTTTTATTTTAAGGATAATGATTTAATTGATTTACTACGGTGGGTTTTTTTTTAAATTTTATATATGTATTGAAAAATTATTTTACGTTTTAATTGTATTTAAAAAATAAAATAAAATAATTCTCATATAATAATTATTTTTGAAATATATATTCCTTTATTTGACAAGATTGACAAAGTAGATTTTCTTGTTTCTATTTGATTGATCACTTCACCTAAGAGCGCCTATATGATGAAATTCCATTTCCATCCTAGAAAGTGGGCAGTTTTTATATGAATGTCAGAAAAAGGGTTAATTTTACATTTCCAAAAAAAAAAATCCCCTATTCAAGTTACAATCATTGTCTATTACTCCTATTAAAGGTGCGTGAATTATACCAAAAATATATTTTCTTAAAAATAAATTAGTTTTTTAATTTCAACCCTCTAGTAAAAAAAAGAAAATTACTTTCACTCCAATTAATGCATCAAGATTTTGCCACATTTTTGTGAATAAGATGAAATGAATGCTCTCACTATGAGGTCCCATTTTCATCATGTTTGAATCTCTTGACCCAAAAAATATGTTTGATTTTTTCTTAGATATGGTTGTTAATTAAAAATTAAATTAATTTATATATATCAAATGGAATCACTTATATCAATGTAAAATTAAAGATATCAGATTTATTAAAATAATTTACATATATGATAAGTATAAATATTTAGTAAATTTAACGAATAAATTATTAAAATATTAATGATATAAATTGATTTTAATTTTATATCGATATAAATGAATTCCATCTGGGTGATAAAATGTATATATTCCTTGGATGAAATCATGCCAACAAGGATTGGTGGAAGTGCCATGCATGCTTGTTTACATATACGAGAGAGAGTCCACAATGTGTCCTTGTCTTTATTTGTCTACCTACACATGGTTTTGCTGTTTAAATTCATAATTTTAGCCCACATTTTATTGTCCAATCTTACATTGTTTTCATGGTCCCTTCATTAGATCTTTATATATATATATATATATCTTTGTAAGTATCGGAAAATCCTATAAGAACTTTCACTTTTCTTTCTTTTTCTTTGAAAGAAAAAAAATTGATTTGAAATATTTATGAGTTATTCAGATGAACCTATTTAAATCCCCCCCGTTTTGTTTGTTGATTGGTATCTCTGAAAATATGGTTACTTTTTCAGTATGAAATATGTTTGAGAGATTACAAATAAAGTATGTAGGTTTTAATGATTTTTTAGTCCCTTTATTCTTTAGGTTTTTTGGAATTTTGTCCTTTTGCTTTGTAATCTAGGAATTTAGTCATTTTAGAGGTGCAATTAAAGATGATAATGAAGCGGGGCAAGGGTAGATGTTGCTAAATACATTATTGCTCTATAGTTGGCACACGATCTGCTCCATAATCCATCTTGCCCCATTATAGTTGTATAATCTTGAAAATCATTACCACCTTCAAAAATGTTAGATGCATCCATTTTTGCCCCACCTTACTCTATAATATTTAAACATAATTTTTCAAAAATAATATTTAAACATAAAATATATGGATTTTTTTCTATAATATGTTGTTACATTTTTACCATTTTAATAATTAAATAGATATAAGGATAAAATGTTAATCTCACAAAATGAAGAAAGATTGGGGGAGACTATCAATTATCATAACAACTCCATACCAACTGTTCAAAACAAAAAGCCAACCTACTTTGTCCTCCATCCATTTTTCAAAAAAAAATCCACTCCATTTTGAGTGGAGTAGTCCGGTATCCATCAAACCATTTATTAATAAACTTGATTTTAAAATTAAAACCTAATCAATAAAAACACATTCAAATTTTAACAGAAATCAATTAATAGTGTTGTCAATTAGATTTTGTTTTTAAATCCGATAAATAAAAAGAATAAATTATTAAAATTAAAATCCAATATACATATACATGTATTCTATTTTATGATTAAAGTCAATTCAAAAGTAGGAAGAAAAAGTCTATCGCCAGCTTGCCACTACTTCTAAACGATTGTTGGTTATTTAAAAATATTTTAACAAAAAGTATACATACTATATTTTCCCTTTGAAAATGCAGTAATTTCCCTGTAAAAAAGAACTCAAAAGTCAAACCTCAACTGACACAAACGTTGACAATACAGTAGATAGGATTAGAAGAGTCGGCCACAACTGTACAAAATTTAAAGCCCATCTCGTTTCGAATTAATTCACACGCAGCGGCCCCCAAATGTTGTATGATTGTGTGAACCCTGAAGGCGAAGTATGTACGTGTGAGGTGTAAATGTGCGAAGCCTTGTAGGCAAAGTATAGACGTGTGAGGTGTTGCTGAAAGGGCTATTTTCCCATGCTTGAAAAAGCTTGATTTTTATAAATTTTTTATACAAATGTGTTTATAATAACTTAGGATGGCTCACTCAATTGGATCGAAAACCATAAAATAGCTAGAGAATTTTGTTTAAGATAACATTTCGATGTTTGATGCCATAAAATGACTAAATCTTTGGGAATGCTAGGTATGCCTAAAGAGACTTATTGCTTACAAAGGCTAAAGGTTTTTATCTGAAAAAGTGGATGTGCCTAGAGAGGTTCCATGTCCTCGAAGGCTAAAGGTTTTTATCTGAAAAAGGTATGTTTGGGGAGGTTTTGCACTTGAGATGACTTTGTCTTTAGAGAAACCAGATGTATGAAGAGGCGAGCTGTAGTTGAGACTGTATAAACTCAAAATTTAGTGAATTGTACTCGTGAAGATGTAAGATCGAAGTTTAGTGAATTGTACTTAAAAAGGTTCAAGTTCAAAATTTTACAAGTTATTATTGCAATTGTGATTGTATTAATATTAGGGATCAAAATATATTAAAATGAGGGCTATAAGTAAAAGTTGATTTGAATATATTCGCCTTAAACTGAATATTTGATAGTTAAGAGAGACTACAAATGATATTATTCCATTAAAAGAAAACCCAAACCTCATCGATTGTATGTGTAACTTGTAATCTCTTAAAAAATAACAGGGTTTTTCTTTCTTTCTTTTTTTATTTTTTATGTTACACCCATTTCCATATAACTTTCCATTTCTGTTTCTGATGAGTGATCTCCTTAATTTGCAGTAAACACTGACTGGTGCAGCCGTGCTCCTGATTCAAGGAAAAATAATTTTCCTGGAAAATTTATGTCCAATGTACTTTTCACCCTCATTGTTGCCATTGTTGGTGATTGTATCTTTGGTTATAATGATTTGGGCATTTTGGGGGTAAAATGATTTTCTAATATTAAGTTGCTCTGAATATTGGCTTAATTTGCAGGTAAAGTTACATGCATGAATCCTTGACTGTGGAATGGCGATGTTTTTTTTGAGTCGTCGCTGTATTTGGCTGCTCCTTTGTTGTGACCGATTTATTTGAAATTTGAGAGAATTTAAATAAGTTTAAATTTAACTCGGTTATAAATAAATATTTAATATTTTCTAATGTTTGTGTTAAATTATCATAATGATTTTTTTTCAGTTTTTTTTAATATTTGATATCTATTATTTTAAATATTCTATTAAAAAATATTTTAAAACATTTTAATCGATAATGAATTTTTTGGGACTAGAGAGTATTTCATTTTTTAAAGGTTTCTCCACCACAAGGTTTAAACTCTGGACTTGTACAGGTCAATTTTGGGCCACCCCAAAACCCAACTAACCTACCCTAACCTAAACAGCCCAATACCCATAAGCCCAACTAATACATCAGCCAACCCAAAATTCAAACCCCATTTACAACCAAAACCCAATAATACAATACCCAAACCCAATTTACAAACCCTAACAACCCAAGCCCACTATCTAAAAAATTTTCAGCAGCAAACCCTAGCCACCAAAGTCTTCAACTGCTCTCCCCTCTTCAGCCTCCTCCACTCCTCTGACACCAGCACCATCCCTGGTCACTCCCATACCGTCTGCCACTGCATGCTTCTCCTCCACTTCCCTGACACCTCCATACCCTGCAAAGACAGAAGCAGACCAAACAGAATAGGACAAAAAATAAATAATATTTTCCTAGTTTTGTAGTCGGCTACAAAGCTGAGAAATAAACATTTGTAAAAGGGGGGGATTGAAAAAAAAGAGAAGCAAATTTAACCATTTCGGAATAACAATATTAGCACTAGATTCAAACAACAAATAGCATACATCGAATACAAAAAGCAGAGGAAAATACAAAAAAAGGGAAACAAGGAACGAAAACATAAATCGGAAGGTGATTTTGTTTTTTTTTTTTCTTTATTATCTTCTTAAATCCATTTTTTTTCTTCTTTTCTTCCTCATTTCTAGCATATATATACACATATATTCGAAAAAATAAAAAAAAACAAAAAAATAAATTTTTACCTTTTCCGGCCACCGCATGCACCTGCAGACTTTCGGCGGCCGTCCGGTGACCGGCCCGTGGCCGGAGCTCTCCCCTTTCCCCTCTCTTCCTTCTCCCCTCTCTCCCTTCTTTCTTTTTTTTTTCTCTTTCAGCTGTTTCAAATGAAAAAAATAAAAAATTCAACTTATATAGGGGACCAAAACGGTGCGTTTTGGTCCCCCCCTTTTAACCAATAAAACGGCGCCGTTTCAGGGGTGGGTCGGGTCGACCCGACCCGCCCCAGCAAGGATCCGCGTGTTTTTAAAAGCGGAAGGGCTATTTGCGCAATCGGCCCTTCCGCATTTTCAGTATTTTAAATCAAGTTCGGTTTTAATTATAATTTGGCTCTGTTGTTTTGCTCCGCGTCCGATTTGGTCCCCCCTTTGCTACGCAGTGTTTTAATAAACGGGGATATCACGCTCTTGGCCCCTCAATGTTTAGTGCGCGTTCGAATTAGTCCCCTTCTTCTATTTTTCATTCCGAATTCGCCCCAAATTTCATTTTTAATTCGAATTTAGTCCTTTTTTGAAAAATTTAAGTTGTTTTATATTACCTTCGTCGTTTTACTGCATTTTAGATATTATTTGTATTATATCTATTACTATATTTTATTAACATCATCAATATTTTGTTATTATTATTATATGATATTTAGCTACATATATGTGTATAATTACTTTAAAATGTCACATTTTTACTATTACATATATATATATATGTATTTGCTATTATTATTATATTCATTATTAATGTTATTGATTTTCACTTAGTATTTATACATGTTTCTTCATGTATGTACTTATATAATCTACGGATGCTTTTCTTTTTTCATATTATTATTTTAATATATATATTATTTGTGTATATTATTATATATATTTTTAATGTTATGTATTGTATATTCCTTACTGTTCATATACTTTTATGTCGTTGTATGTATATTTTTTATTATTAGTTATGTTTTCTTATATATACTATTTCATGTATGTATTTTTTATATGTTATCCTTATTATTTGTATTGATATTAGTATATGTTTATATATATATATATATCTTTAATATATATAGGTATATATTTATGTAACATTATTAATATTCGTTTTCCACATTATTATGATATATATATTATGTAAATATTTTAACATTATATTATATATGTATTTATATATATTACGTATGTACATATACCTTTTAATATTATATTTTTATATTACGTAAATATTATTTTAAATACTGTATTGTATATATATATCCTTAGTACCACGTTACATATATATTGTGTATATACTTGTTTTCTTACCCCTATTATATTCATTGTTAATACATTTATTTTTTTTATACATGTATACATACCCTTTTTGTAATATTATTTTTTACACATATATGTATATATTTTATTTTACTGTTGCTAGTTATGTACTTTTTTTACTATCTTATACGTACTTCAAACACTATACGTATAGTATATTTCTAACACTACTACTATTTATATAAATATTTTACGTATATACTCTTAATTATCTTCATATGTGTATTCATTGTATTCTTATTACGTTCTCATATTCAATGCTAACATTGCATTTGATCTTGCATGCACGGTTATTGTTTTCTAATATTATTGTCACCTCGATTATTTGTTTCAATATATTCCTAGCTCTTTCATTTATTGATTTTTATTTCATATTATTTTACTTTGCATTATTTCGAAAATCGTATTCTTGTTTTGCTAATTAATTTCAATAATCAAGGCAACGTATCGATTTAACATTAAGTCATCGAGTTCATCGCTACGTTGGGTGAACGTCAATTGACTCGTGTTAAAGCGATATACCCTTCTCAAAAACCGGAATAAACTAAATTTCTCGTTTTTTTTCGGATCATAACTAAACTTTACATTGAATTCGCATTTTTGAAAATTAAGACAACATGTGTTTATGAGATACCAATTTTTGGGCGTCGCGAGGGTGCTAATACCTTCCTCGCGCGTAACCGACTCCCGAACCCTAATTTTCCTCTGGCTTTTAACGTAGACCTAAATCCAGCCTTCCTTTTGTTATAAAAAAATGAATCTAATAGGTGTCCGATCACACCTAGGAAAAGGATTGGTGGCGACTCCCTCTTTATTTTAAAATCAAACTTCAGTTTTCAAACTTTTTCACTAGATTGCCACAATTAGCGACCCCAAACCAAAATTTTTACGTCGCTACAGGACTTAATGCTAATAGACGAGAAAACCATATAAAATCTTGTCATTCAACCAATAACTTATTGGTGGGAGTATTTTATTCTAAACATAATAATTATAAATGTTATAACTTCCCTCTAATAACAATACATGATAAGTCAAAATAACATTCAAACAATAAATCAGCTAACAACAAATCGAGAAGTCATCCACAAACTCTCCTTTTCGAAGACAATCATTCAGACATGTTCAAACCATCCATCACTTGGATTCCCAATTATCATTGAGAATATAAAGTTGTTGGTCACCAAAAATCACTCAATGGTCATGTACCATAAAGTCAAAGTAATGACAAAATCTATCTCATCACATACATCTTAGTCTTATCGAAGATATCCGCATCACGTATTCCGTAACGATGATTATATGATAAGTCTAACGCGCTGACATCATCTAACAAATGACCCTTTAAACTTAAATTTTAACTTTTTAAATACAGGAACTAAATGTTAAATTACGTTAAGGACTAACAACTATTTTAACTTTTATATTAAGGTGATACCGATAGTGATATCTAAACCTAAATCTTTTATTATATTACAATAACTATAAATAGTGTAAGTTCGATTGTTAATTCCATTAAATGTTTTTTTTGTTACATGACTGCAAAGTGAATATTTTTTAATTTCAAAATGCTATATCAACGAATTTGACAAAAGAAATTTAAAATATGTTAAAAATTAGACCTAAAATTTAAAATCTAAAAATTAAATAGACTAAATTGCTATAGTAAAAGCAAAGAAACTGAATTCTTAAATTAGAATATATATATACATATTTTAATCTATCTTTCCTTTTAAATATAGTTTGGACATTTAATGAGCAAATTGGGGATTGTAGTGTGGGTTGGTTTTGTGTTCATAGTGCATTCTAAAACCCATTTATATTTGGGTTTCTACCTTTGAGGATTCCATGGATTTATGGTTCTAAACATGGGCTCAGCTTTTTGTGTAGGGATAGCATAAGGTTTCACATTTTGAATCTGCAAATTTTCTTTAGATTTTTAATTTTTTATTATTCGTATTAATGCCAATTATTATTCAAATCCAAATTAATAAAATTTGCTTGATATCCAAATCCGTTAAAAATTCGTATATGACAAGTTTGAAAAATAAATAAAAACTAAGGGTCTGTTTGATTGTCAGTAAAATATTTTCCGTAAAATGATTTCGGGAAAATGTTTTACTTTTCTGTAAAATGATTTACTGAAAAATATTTTCTGGTGTTTGATTGAATCTGTGTAAAATATTTTCGGCTGTTTGGCAGATTTCCTGGAAATATTTTTCGAATTTTTTTTACATATATTGATATATATTAATAATTTTTTATATTTTAAATTATTTTTACATATATTGCAATGATTTATTTATAATAATACTCAATTATTAAGCTACAATATTAATCGTTATAAATTGAAAAAAATTAATATCAAATAAATTATTTGTAATTGTGTTAAAAAAAGTATTGAATAATTAAAAAAACTGGAAAATCGATAAACATAAGCAATTTTCTACCGGAAATGAAGGAAGGAATGAAGGAGACGATAGAGAGGAGAGCACGGAAAATGTCTTATGGAAATTGAAAGGGTAAGACATTTTCCCTAAAATGTAACCCATTTTCCCTTGTTTTGGAGTTCATTTTCCAAATGAAAAATGTTTTCCGCCAATCAAACGCTGGAAAAGTTGGAAATGATTTTCCGGAAAATCAATTCCTTCAATCAAACAGACCCTAAAGGAGATAATAGATATTTGAATTTGAATCTTGCAAAAGTAAAAATTAAAATTGTGGGGTGTGTCTTGTATTTTCAGCCGAACAGGTGATAACGTCACGACGAGAAGTTTCCCGAAGTTGCGACGACGGACGACATCGTGATGATGTGAATGGAGACGTTGCGATGTGGCAATGTGTTTCCCACATAAATTGGGTTTATTCTCCCAGTTAAACTCTACTATCCTTTCTCGTTAAACTCTGATTATTTCAAGGATATTTTATTATGATTAGACCTCTAATCTTAACTTATTTTAAGGGACCTTATATCCCTGTTTTGAGAGACCAATTAAAAAGCAATTAAAGTTATAGTACTACATGACTTTTCTTTTGGGGTGACAAGATGTAGTCGCAAATGAGTTTTGGTGAGAGTTTTTGTGGCAACTATGAAGAAAATTTTGTTTTCAAGTCAGGGCTTTGTTTTCGGGCTTTGGGTTTGTACGTTTAGTACATTTAGGTTCATTTTATCCATATTGTACTCTCATTTGTTTACTTATTTAGTGAAAAGCTGAAGCCTCCTTTACTCATGGTTTTTCTCATTTTATCTTCTCTACCTTTTCTATTTTGTTGTTTATACAAGTCAGTCCCCAACAAAAACTCACATATGACAACAACACAAATTAAGTATCGGAATAATTTAAACTAAGATTGACTACAACCAAATTAAAAACATACACATGATAGAACTTGAAGATTGACACATAATTATACATAACAAATTTCAAACCTAAATACTTATGACCCAGACGTTACATATACATCAACTGTACCAAAACCTCAAATATTCACATGTGTAACAAGAAAATTTAAATTATTCAAACCCATATTCAAATTTAAAAAAAAAACAAACATTAACAAATATCTAAATCCACACTATTCGTTAATCTATGTGAACACCTATATACCTAAACTGGTCAACTTTCTTATCATATCAAGCTAATTAAGCCATAATTGACAAAATCAAAACTTAACATCAATTGTAGCCAATAGATTTAATTCAATGAACTTTTGCCTCACTAAAAACAAACATAATCAAATTTGCCGGTCGTTGCACGTAAAATTATAATGACTTAAATTCCCTCTATCATCGCAGCAAAAAATTGAAGTAATTTTCCACTCCTTGGCTATTTAATCTAACTTATTATCCTCTAATTTTGAATGAAACTAATCATGTTTGAATTATATGCCAAATCTTTGACATGTTCTTCATTGTACTCGTCAAGGAAATTGAAAACCTTTGTTTCTAAAATTACATTTTGCCTCTTGTCAACCCATGGGTCTTGCCTTTCACATATGATCATATGATAGGGTTATTAATAAATGGTTATTCGTTGACATTATAAATTTAATTTTGGTTTAATTATGCTTTTACTCATCCTATTTTTTGCATGTTTGAAAGTTAATTTATCTCTCTATTCTTTTAATTTAATAATTAAAGTCTAATTATCACACCATCAAATGAATTCAATTAAATTAGATTATGTGGATTTTTTTAAAATAAAAAATTTACTCACACAACCAATATTTCAGGAGTGAAGTGTATAAGCAAATAAAAATGTTAAAGCTGGGGTTGTAAGGTTTTTAATTCTGTATCCGGGTTGTAAGGAACACTATTTCAGAGATAAAGAGTGAAACTTTATATATGAGAAAGATTCACTTATATCGGTGTAAAACTTATTTGATTTTACATCCTTCTGTAATTTTTTATACAATTAATATTGTAACAATCCAACCATTGAATTTATCAATATATTTGTATTTGTCATGCATATAAATTTTTGAATTGATATGATATTTCTATCATATTGATATAAAATATTGTCTATATTAATATATTTTTAACAGTTGAATTTTTTTAGATAAAATAAATAGTTAAAAAATTTTAATTTATGCCAAACTTGATATGCATGATCTATATGAATAAAACATGAAATATAATAGTTAAATTATTGAAATATTAATTATGTAAAATCACTTAAATTTTAAGTTAATATAAAACTACATAGCCTATTTTAATGGTGTTATTAATATACTTTAATTATTAAATAAAAAGTACAGAATTTTTTTTTTGAAATAAAATGCAAATAGCTTTAATTTGTGAAGAATAAAACATAATTGATTCATCTTAACATGCTTATAGGTTTGTGAATGAGACATCTATTCTTTGACAAATTAATATTTGAAAAATTATTTGATACATTTAGTGGAGTCTTTTACGTTCTACAAACAGGTTGAGAGTTTGATAAGTATATTTTAAGGTGTGGTGAAAAATAAAAGATTAATTATATAAACAGATCCTCAATCCGCTTGTATAGTCTAAAATTTTACTAAAATTATAGAACTAAATATGTCAGCTAAATTAAAAAAGTACTCATTTGGTAGCGATATAATAAAAAAGTTGACTTTGTAATAAACTTGAGTTTAATCAAATTTTAACTATGTTAACAATTGGACTTGCTAAAATTAATTAACTCAGGTTTATTACAACATTATTATTATTTTTTTGTTACATGGCTATCAAGTGAATACTTTTTAAATTTAGTTGACATATTTTAACCAAAATTGTTCGGATTTTTCTCGGTGAACGATAAGGATTTTTAGCTCCTTATCAGCCTATTCTTAAAAATATTCTTGCAAGAATCAAGTCGATTGAACAATACTTTCAATATACTTGATGTCCCATGTTTGATAATGAGATCTCTCAAGTTATATTCTTTATTAAAGACTGGAATGCTACTTTTGGGGACCTTGATTGTATTTCTACAAGCCTTGTGTACTTTATATATAGTGATCTAGGTTACGATAGACAAGTGAATATTAGCAACTGTTATTTGAATGCAAAGTTGTAAGTAAATTGATTTGTTTTCATCAATTTATATCTAACCTTTCGTGGAGAAAGTATTTGCGGGTAAGTAGTGTAGTTCAGATTGCAACTTACTTAAAATAGTTAATCTTTATATTTTAATTTCTACCATAATTTGGTCTCTATATTTTTATAATGTTATTAATTAGTTAAAATAGTTAATATCGTTCACTTTTCAATTAAAATATTACGTGGTTATATATGATTTGGAAATGGGTTTTTAAATTTATAAAGTAGATAGATTAAATTCTTGAAAATAAAAGCATGAGCACTAAATTTCAAATGTACAAAATGTAGAGACTTAGAGTCATAGTTGTTTGGACTGGATTGAACTGATTGGCCGGAGTATCAGTCTGAATAGATGCGTCAAACCGATTGATCCATGAACCGGTACAAGTTAGTTGAACCAGGCTAAAAAATTTATCAAATTGGTTTTTATTTTTTTAAAACATTTTTATGATTTTTTAATAATTTATTTAATCGAATTGTATGAACTTGTGACTTAGGGCTAGTTTAATAGATTTAAATTTTTGGTGTTGCTATCGAAAACTGCTTTTAATAAATAAAATGCTCTTTTTAGATATGGTACAGTAAACTAAAAAAAGCATTTAAATACTATTTAAATTTATTATATTACGGTATTTCAGTAAAATATAAAAAATAATTTATTGTAACTCATTATTAATATTTTGATATATGAAATACAAATTTTGAATATTTTTAAGTAATTAATATTAATTATTTGTACATTTTAATTTGAAATAAATAAATTATCTTTTAAAGATTAAAATATAACCACTATAAATTTAAATATATAATTTAAATATCTGAAATAAATTTTATATTCGATATATTAAATTATAAATAAAGATTAATTATATCATTTGACTTAAAAAGCACTCTTCTCAAGTGTAAAACACACAAACGCTAGAAAAAAGTGCATTTATGTTTAGGTTCACAAGCACTTTTGATTTCAAAAACGGTTTGTTTATCGTTATTTATAACTTCAAAAAGGCACTTTTAAAATAAAAAATTTAAAAGAAAAAACATAGTTTCTCAAAATTTTAGGAGGTCGGCCCTAATTAGAATTACAATTAAAGATTTAATTAAAACATTTTAAAATTTAGTTTAACTACATCTAATACAATTAACACTTCAATTAAATGTATATATTTTCAATAGTTTAACATTCTTATTTAAAATGCCAAATTGTTTAACCTGTCAGAGCTATTGAACTAATGAATCAATCTCCTTACCAATTTGACCTCCAATTTTGTTATGGTGTGATTAAACTAACCAATGTCTTTTTATTATATTAAAGTTCACAAATTGCATACTAAGATAAGAACAGAAATTAGAATTAAGAAATTGAACCCTTAATTAACAAAGAAGTTCATCATCATCATGTGACACATAATTCAAACAACAAAGCTCATGTTGATCTTGGGGCCAATACAAAAGAAAAGACTAACATCAGAACAGGGAAAATTAGTTTAATTCGACACTTTTTAGGCCTCGATTTCAGGATTTGGAACTTCAAAGTGGGGGGGACCTTCAAAAGCATTAAACTTGTAAATATCTCGAGCCATGAGCTCACTTCCCTTTCTCACATACAACAAATAAATTTGATGTTGATGAGTTTGGTCTGCATTTATTTTACATAAAATTCTACCTCAACATTTCTACTTTGGTGGCAATTAGACTAATCATAATATGCTTATTTCAATATTGGTATAATAATTTTCTTAAAAAAATTCATTTTAATTCTTCATTTATTTTTTTTGTTTCCTTTTGTCAGTAGCAAAGTTAACAAAGGTCAACTTTTCCATTTATTTTGGGGTGATTTGATAAAAAAATACAAGTTTAAAGGCTAAAAGAGACAAATGACTAAATAGAGGGCTAAAGTGACTTTTTCTGTAAAGTTGGAAGATCAAAAAAATCATTATGCCTTAAACATAAACTTGTTTTCGTTTTTGTATGAGAGTGAGAGAGAGAG
The DNA here is from genome assembly GCF_007990345.1 of Gossypium hirsutum. Taxonomy (NCBI): domain Eukaryota; kingdom Viridiplantae; phylum Streptophyta; class Magnoliopsida; order Malvales; family Malvaceae; genus Gossypium; species Gossypium hirsutum. The sequence continues at coordinate 51,937,705 of NC_053439.1, read as the reverse complement.
TTTATTTTGTTCAAGTGAGGAACTTTTTAAGTACAAATTCAAGGTAAGTAAACGACTTTATTGATCAATTTACAATTAAGTTTTTAGGAAGAAAGATTTCATGGGGTGGGTCTTCAATTTGACTTATATCACGTATTATGTTTGTTGATTTATAATAAATTATTGTTAAAGTCCTACTAATATAAGAAATTTTCGAATTGCGTAATCAAACTTATTTATTCATCTCTCTTATAACAATTAATTTATCCAATTGTATATCAACAACAATTTAAAAAGTAAATCCAATAAATTCACAAATCACCCAACAATTTATATGATTAAAAGTAGGGAAGAATTCACAAATAATTCACCAACTTATATGCTTAGAAATAATAAAAATTAATAATTCAATAATTTAAATAATTTATATGCAAAAGGATAAAATTCATAAAATCTTTTTGTTTTTACCATGTTTATAGGAATGGTGAAAGAATAAGATTTTATTGCAGAATCAAAAGTAGAGTCAAGGGATTGCCAGGAATTTCAACCTCCGTAAAATGAAAAGTTTTAATTATTTATAATTTATAAAATTTTTAATTAATAATAAAACTACGTTTTAACTTCTGAAAATAATAAAAATTTACTTTAATTTTTTAAAATTATAAATATATAAATATATAAATTAATAAAATAATACAATAATATTTTTATTATGATAAAAATATATAACTTAATTTTAACGTTTTAAAAAAAAATAGCTTCAACGCTACTTATAATAGTGGAACTGGATGCTAGCCAAAGAAGAGACGTGCAGGAGGCTTGGTAACGGCATGTAAGCGACCGCGTGCCACCGTCCATAGTCCGTAGGTGGTCAGTGATGGGGTCAGTCACATAGAGCTTTTTGTATTTAAACTCAAGTGTCCTTTGGACGCTGCCATCGTCGACATCCGGCCGACCCTTGCTTCAAGACAAAAATCTTAGGGATAATGTGGCAAACCACCCCAGCCTCATATTTTTTATTAAATCCATTTATATTTTGAGTCTGAATTCATCCTTTTTTATATATTTTCTTTGAAGTATTGGTCCATTTATTATTGTATGGATCAATTTAATCTCTATATTATTAAAAAATTTAAATAAGTCTAAATTGTGACAAAGTTGGCATATAAAAAAAATTATTTATGAAATCATAAAAATTTTCAAAATATTTATATAGTAAATGTTAACTCTATTCTAAATTGACCTTATAATAAAGAGGCCTCTTAGGTACATTCACCAATATCCAACCAACACAATGTACAATATATAAAGAATAGGAAAATAAAAGATAAAACCCACACAAGATATACGCACAAAATAGGAAGGAGGCTTGAACTCAACCAATTAAAGTTTGAAATCTTAACTTTTACCAATCGTGTCAAGACCTCATTGGTAATATCAAAATTGTTTTTATGAAAATGCAAAGTGTATTTTAGAGAAAATATATTTGTGTTAAGGTTGTTAATTAAAGTTAATACTCACACACTTATGATAAGAATTACCCAACTTATCACTTACTTTTTCGAGGATTCAAACTCTAATAAATCTTAAAAATGAATACTCTTAACTTTCGAACTAATCACAAATCAACACAAGTATATAAAAGAAATAGGTGAAAACCCATCATAAAAAATCATTAAAGTAAAAATGATGTGACACCATTTTTAAAGGCATAGCCCATGCCATACATATAAGAATATTTATGTCCTTTTATTATCCAACATAAACCAAAATGGATTTAAACACTTCTATTAAAACAAAAGCAACCAAACCAATCCCATTAGTGGTGGAATAAAGTTAGAGAATTAATTAAGGTTGAACAACAAATAAGTCAAGCTCCATGTGTGTTGCAATTTGGGTCCACTTATAACCGTCCAAAACTTTTTATTTTTGTTCCCTCGAACCTTAGAAACATAAAAACAATACAGCATTAACCATTCCATCAAAACTTGAAACTTAAATTAATATGTTTTTGTTTTTGGTGAATTATAATAGGAGGGTAAAGCGCTAACAATAATATGACTAGCGCGACTTAAATTAAGGCTACACTTAAGATAATAAACACCCTGACCAACAGGCCAACACACGGGTTCAAATTATAATGTGTTTTTAATTAATGATTAAAAGAATAAAAATAAATAAATGGAATTCATGGTGGATTTAAATTCCACAATTTAAAAAATTTCATTGTCAATATATCAAATATAGAACTATCCATCGGTAGGTGGGTTGCGGCTTGATTTTTCAAAAAGTTTTCCAGATCAAGCTTGTTTCGGGCTGGGCTGACACAATCATAAACTCGTTTTACTATTAAAAAATTAAAATTAAAATTAATATATTTTATAATTTAATTTAATTTTTATAATTTAAATTAAATTATGGATCCTTATGTTTACAAATTTTAATATATTCATGTATTCATATTATATATGTATTAATTAATGTATCATGATATTTTTATATTAGGGTATTTTGACAGCTCAAGAAGAAGTTTATCAAGTGTCATTTGTTGAAGTCCAACAAACTTCCTCAACATGTCTGGTATTGAACCCGAGTAGATCTATTCATGTGTCGGTCAAGCCAAGCCATGACCCTATTCCAAAAACTTTTCAAGCTTAAGCTTGCCTAAAAAACCCACTTCACTATTCAATTTGTTTTTATATATTTTTATAATTAAATTTAAATTTAAAAATATTTTTATTATTTGAAGGAGACAAATTAATATTCTCTAAGCTCGAGCCAAGCCTACCAAGTTTGCCAGGCTGTCTGGCCCAAAGTGTCTATGTTCGATTTTATTTCCAAAGTTGCCTCTCGCCTCCACCAAGAGCCTTAAAGGGTTCAGAAAGAGGATCGTCTTCACTCACCAAAGAAATCTTAACATTTCAGTGGGCAGCTTAAGTACATTTTACGCTAACTATGACATTATCAAAGTAAATGATTAAATTATACTAAATTAAGATATAAATACTAAATCTTAAAGATAAGAATAGTAGAAGAGGCAAAAGTAGAAATTGACCATGTTTAGAACTTTATTAAACAAAGTGAAATAGTTTAAAAACAGGTCCTCGCATAAATACATGACACTTGTAAAGCATATTTGAGATTTGATGTAGAAATGTTTAGAGATAAATAGTTTCACACATTTGCAGGCCCCAAACCCAACAGTAAACATCTCACGGTCGGTCAGAAAAGGAAGGCTTGAATTGTGTTTCCCTTAAACCAATTTTCAATTAGACTTTGAAACCCCTAATTTGTTATAATCTCTTTTTCCATCCCCCTCGTTATTTTTCTTTTGTTTATAAAACTGCCGTCCTTGATTGTGGACTGTTTCCCCCTCTGTCTCTAAAAACACCATAAAAACCCACCAAAGCTCAGCAGCCAATCCCATCATCACTTACCCTTCTCTCTTTCTCTCTCTCTCATTCGTTCGTTAACCCCAAAAAAATCCTCTCTCAATCATGTGCTGCAAACAGGGTTTGGACCATGGAAAGGTTACTTCCATTGAAGTACAAGAAACAGACATGTTAGCAACACTTTTGAATCCCAAGAACCCAACACCACAAAAGACATGTCTGTCTCTTGTTATTGAAGAAGCAAAGTGTATATCCAATATAGCTTTGCCTATGGTATTAACAGGTCTTTTGCTTTACTCTCGTTCCATGATTTCCATGTTGTTCCTTGGTCGTTTAGGGGAACTAGCTTTAGCCGGCGGTTCGCTCGCTATCGGATTCGCCAACATCACCGGTTACTCGGTTCTTTCCGGTTTAGCCATGGGAATGGAACCCATTTGTGGCCAAGCTTTTGGTGCTAAAAGATACAAACTACTTGGCCTCACCATGCAAAGAATGATACTTGTGCTTTTATTGACTTCAATTTTGATAGCTTCTTTATGGTCCAACATGAAAAAGATTCTGCTCTTTTGCGGACAAGATGAAAACATTGCCAATGAAGCTCATTCTTACATTCTTTATTGCTTGCCGGATCTTTTAGCACAATCTTTTTTACATCCTCTGCGAACATATTTGAGGGCTCAATCTATAACTCTGCCTCTCACATATTGTTCTACTTTGGCTATCCTCCTTCACATTCCGATCAACTACTTGCTCGTTTCGGTCTTGAATCTCGGGATCAAAGGCGTCGCTTTAGGATCGATTTGGACAAATTTCAACCTCGTGTTGTCGTTGATCGTTTACGTTAAAATCTCTGGCGTGTACAAGAAAACGTGGGGCGGGATCTCGTGTGAGTGCTTGAAAGGATGGAAAGATTTGTTGAATTTATCGATCCCGAGTTGCATTTCGGTTTGTCTCGAATGGTGGTGGTACGAGATCATGATTTTGCTTTGTGGTTTGTTGTTGAACCCGCAAGCAACCGTGGCTTCGATGGGGATTTTGATTCAAACCACTTCGTTGATATACATTTTCCCATCGTCGTTAAGCTTCGGTGTATCGACTAGAGTCGGGAACGAGCTCGGAGCTAACAATCCAAACAAGGCTAAACTGGCTGCGATCGTTGGTCTTTCCTCGAGCTCAATGATAGGACTTTCGGCATTGCTGTTCGCTATACTGGTTAGGAAAAAATGGGCTACAATGTTCACCCAAGACCCGGAGATCATTGCTTTGACATCAACGGTGTTGCCGATTCTCGGCCTTTGCGAGCTCGGAAACTGCCCGCAAACAACCGGGTGTGGTGTTTTAAGAGGCACCGCGAGACCAAAACTAGGAGCAAACATCAACCTAGGATGCTTTTACCTCATCGGGATGCCGATCGCGGTGTGGTTAAGTTTCTTCGTCTGGTTCGATTTCAAAGGTCTTTGGCTTGGGCTTTTAGCCGCACAAGCGTCGTGTATGGTGACCATGTTGCTGGTTGTGAGTCGAACCAACTGGGACATTCAAGCCAAGAGAGCTCAAGAACTGACCAGGGCCGTCCCTGTGGATGATAATGACAACAACAAAGCTGATTCGGATTCCAAAGATTCTTCACCCTTATTACATGACATAAACCACGACAAAGAACTTGTCTGATTTGGATCAGACGTGAATGATTTTTCTAACCATTTTTTTTCCTTTTTCTTGTGAATTTTGTCGAAACATTATTACCTAGAATGTTATTTAGCTCCGATTCATGTATAGAATTGAAATTCAGAGGATAAAACAAAATTTGGCACATGGTACTTTATTTCTTAATTTAAAATAGTACTTCACATGAGTCTAAATCTTTTTGAGATTCATAGCTGTCCCTCCCTTATAGTCAATGAAAACAAAATGTTTTTGGAGTTTACGGCTATCCCTCTCTTACAAATCATGAAAATTAAAATATCTCGAAGTTCAAGATTATCCATAAAAAAGTAATATTTTTTTATAGTTTATGATTGCTTACATAAATTTTATTTAAGGAGGTCAAGTTAAAATTATAAAATTTTTGAACAACCAAAATTAAATATTGTACTAAAATGCTTAAATTACATCCAAAAATATAAAATTTCCATTTATTCAAAAGCAAATTATTTATATTATAAGAGAGGGTAAATGACTGTTTTCCCATTTGACCATGGGACCAAGGTCAGTTTTACTACCTTCTCTCATGATCCAGGAAAATTAATTCCCTCATTTATAATTTATAAAAATTAAATCAATTTCATCTTCTAAGTTTGAAATCCAAACTCTAGATTTTATGGCTGAAAATGCAACATAGACAGTGGTGGGGAAAAGTAGAAACTTCCTTTTTGGGGGCAAAAAATGATTAGTCAGAAAATCAACATCGTAGTTGGCGAGTTTATAGTGGAAAAGGGCACGTGTAGAGTTGGGATTTACTGTTTATTTTCTAATATGTTTCCAAAAAAACATTGTTGTCGGTTACTTGGATTTGGAAACGTGCCACTTCGTCTGCCCCAAACCGGTCACCATTTGCGACTGCCGACTCCGTGGATGACTATCTTTTTCCCTTCCATGGGTTATTTGAACCAGGTCACTTCATTTCCATCGATCCACTGAACAAAAGTAAATTTGAACTTTGATGACAAATCCAACCCCCCACCTATTCACAGTTTTATTCAAAATTTTAATTTTCTTAATCTATTAATTAAAATTTTAGTTAAAATATAACATTATGCATTTAATAATATATTTCCCAAATTAAAGTCATACAATACCTAAATATAATTGTCTGCTATCACATACAAAATTTCTTACATCTAAGAACATTCTTTCACACTGTCAACAAAAACACATGTGAAATAACAGGGTTTAATAATGTGAACGTAGTAGTCTTTCATCATAATTATGACGTAAGAAAATTGTTGGTTTTATTTTTAATGAGTCGACCAAATCCGCTGTTGTCTTTATCCACTTTTTAAAGAGAAAAATCTTGAAGAAGTGTATAAGCAACTGAATTATGGGATGCTGCAACTGTTGTTGTACCGGCATTTGGCAGTTTTTTCATTTTCTAAAACTAAGTGTGCGTAATGCCATTATGCCTTGCCTCATCCTTTTACATAAAATTTAAATGTTTTATTCTTTTGTAAATTAATTTTATTATTTTTTAGGGTATAAATTATAATTTTAAATTTAATTATTAAATTATTAACATTTTAAAGAAACTAAAAATATAATTGTGTGGGCGAAATTAGAACCTGATTTTATCTTTGACTGCATTCAAATCTTATGAGATGAATAACGTTACAATTCGAAGAAATACCCCATTTCAATCAAACTTGAGTTGGGAATATTTTTTAACTATTTCAATAAAAATCTAGGTTCTAGAGTTTGAGAAATTTATTAGAAATTTGATATATCAAAATCAATCATTATATTATTTTTGAAAGGGACAATTATGAATAGTAAAACAAACATGAACTTTAAATATGAAAAAAAAAAATCTTTCATTACATTCATAAAGCATCAAATAACCAAGGATTTTCAAAACTGGATCAATGGTTAAATTGGTTACGTCGATAGTTTGTCGATCTGACCGTTTCGTATAATTTAATTAAATAAATCATTAAAAACTTCATAAAAATATATTTTTTAAATGTTTAACTAGCTTGTATTGGTTCGCAAGTCAACGGTTTTATGTCTCTCTCTGAATTGATATCTTGATCGATTTCTGATTCAACCGATTCGACTGACCGATGCAATTCAAACATTCATTTAAATAACTGAATAACTCACTAGAACAAATCATTTACTATTTAGAAAATGTCATTTATTGTCTAGTAGAATTAATATTTTTAAAATTTTTATGATTCTATAAATAAAATCTTTTGTTTTGGAATTAAACTGTAATTAAAAAACTAAAAAATTTCAAGACATATTTTATACGGTAAGTATTAATTCTATTACAATTTGAATTTATTTAATTATTTTTAATAAGGTAAGGAAGAAATTAATCTATTTAATTAAGGGATTAATTTAATCTAGTCCCTGTAGTACAAGGACGTTAAAGATAGTTTTACCCATCGATTTTGTCATCCACCACATGTTTTTAAAATGAATATCACACAGCTTTATTTATAAGCTTATATATATATATATGTTTTTGTTGTAAGGAATCCAAATGACAACCACCCAAAATCCCTTAATTAAATTAATTATGTTTAAATTAATGAAAGTCAATTAAAAATTTGATTCCTCTCCCAAAATAAAATGATAATTTTAATTAATCAGTCACCTTTTGATATTTGTAGAAACACCCATTAATTAATTAGGTTGACCCTATCTAGTTTTAAAATATTGAGCCAAATTTTAGGATTATTTATTTATTTAATTTATTCCAAGGTTGACAATTGATTGCATTTTCAACAACTATTTTTTATTACTATAACTAGCCGTCTAATAATGCTAAATTAAGCACTCACATAATCCTGTCGGCGCAATTTGCACAAAATTTATTTCTAAAACATTTTTTTTAGTCCACTGTATTACAACATTTTGCAGCAGAAATGTGGAAACCTTACCAGCCAGCAGCCGTCGAAGCCTCTGATTAATAACATGTAATAAACAAGAGGGTGACGCCGGCTCAACAAACCTTCGATCTTTCTATTTTGTCCCAAATCCTGGTTAATTAAAGATTAATGGCTGTTTTAATTTAATATTACTTATTCACTATAAGCAAAGCTTCTATTAATGTCAATGTTAACGGTGGTTTGGATGTTTGCTAAGATTTCAACAGAAGCAAACAAAGTGGCTGATTTTAGGGCAAAGATTGAGTCTGTTCAAGATGGAGCTGTTGATTGTTTTTAGGAATTTTGTCTTTTTATTTTTCAGATTTTAAATTAGGTCAAATTGCTAGTATTGTTACATTTTTATGTTAAATTTGTTGATGTGATATATTGAAATAAAAAAAAATAGTGTTGTAATTAACCTAAATTTAGCAAAGTAGTTTTAACAGTGTAATTAACAGTTAGACTTAAATTTTGAAATCTAAAAAATAAAGGGACTAAATTCCTAAAAATAAAAGTAAAGTGATTAAATTCTAAATTTGTGAAGAGTATAGGGACTTATGGCATATGTTAACTTTTTTTTTTGTATTCTCCATGTTCATATTAAGGTTTATGTTCGGTGTTTGTGATTGCTCCTTCCAACAATGTCATAAGTTACAATATTATTATTATTTTGCTTCTTATTCTAAATTTAGAGCTTAATGGTATTTAATATGGTTAAAATATGTTGTTAGTCCTTCTACTTTCATGAAATTTGAGATTTAATCCTTGTACTTAAAAAGTTAAAAAATAAGTTCTACTTTTTTTATTTGGAAATTCCAATCCAATTATTAAAATTGTTGGTATTTTCCATCAAAATTTGTCAACTTCATATGTTCATTAGGCTACCCTTATATGACGTGGCATATAATTGATAAAAATAAACATGTTAAGTTGACAATTTTGACAAAAAACTATTATTGATGATAATAGTTGGACTAGGATTTTTAAATTAAAAAAAGTGCAGGATTATTTTTTAACTTTTAAAGTATAGGGACTAAATCTCAAATTCTGTAAAATTTGGAGTAACAAAATATTTAACCATTTAATATTTATTAACTTCATCTTTACCTATTACTTTTGGATGATATAACTATCGAGTCGTTAAAATATCAATCATATAAATAGTTACAAAAATATGTAAAATTACTTTAATTTTATATTGTATAAGCATATCTCCCTCTATATGCATGTGTATATATATATATAAGCCCTGCAAACTACTATACCATGTTTAAACAAGCCCTTATGCTTATTTTTATTGTTAAATAAACCCCTAATCTATATATGTTTACCCATTACAACCCTTAATTTTAACTAAAACATTTTGTTATTATTATCTTTAAATTTTTTACAATAATTTTATCAGTTACAAACATTTAATCTAAATATCTTATTAAACACATATGCTGAAGCTTTTAACTGTATAATCAGGGTTGAGATTGAGATTGAGATTTTGACATATGCCCTATTTATTTATTTTTAAAATTTTTTAAATACAACTTAAGAATACATGACAAAATTTCAAATCTACTTGTGAAATTAAAAATTTCCACCGCTAGTGTACTAAATATATTATAATAGTTTAGGAGCTTATAATTTATCTATAAAATAAATATAAGGACTTGATTAAATATATTATAATAGTTTAAGGGCTTTTTTTTTTCCTCTTAAAAACTTTTGAGAATAGATTCCAATCAAAATTTATTGCCATGAAGAATAAAATACATAATGATGTTTCACAAAAGATAATGCTAAACAAATTAATTAGGAATACTTATTTCTTCACCACGTTTTAAAGTATCAAATAACAACTTCTGAAATTGTGTATAGAATTAGGTACCCAAAATAGATTTATATTTTTATTATAATTTTATTTAAATCTCATTAATATGAAATATTATTGTATTTTTACTAAATTTTATTTATTTTTAATCACATCATATTTACATAAAAATAACACTTTAAATTAAAATAATGTTGAGCATATTAAAACGTGAAAGAAGAAAAAAAATTCAATACACACATATATTATATGCATGTAACGCACCTTTCTTAACACCAAATTAAATATCCAGTCGGCGGTGGATTAAGCATAATCATGCCACTATTTCTTACATTAACTTGACATGCTTGTCTTTTACAGAAATAATATAATAATTAATGCTTAAATCAATTACTACATTTGTATAATTAGGATAGGGGTAATCAAGTCTGGTCATGTTCGAATGGTATCAAGTTTTAATTTAAAATTTGACTTGAAATCGATCAATTTTTTTTAATTCGAGTTTGCCTCAAGATATAATCGAGCTATTTGTCTTAAGAAATATTAAGGGTGATAATGTAATTTAATAATATAAAAATTTGAAAAGTTCGATAAGGCTCATGAGTTGAATTCGAATTTTTTTTAGTTAAACTCGAGTAGCTTGTGAGCACTAGTATCTCATTTACACTCCTAACTAGACCTAACCCACATATGGTATGTTGTAGGCCAATTTTAGTCCATTTACATCAAAACCCAATTTAGCCTTACCTAACCCACTAAAATTAAACCCAAAACCCAAAATCTTAACTACCCAAAGCCAAATTTACATCAAAACCCCAATGGCCCAAACCCTAAGCCCAAATCAAAATAAAAAAACCTAGCCCACAACTTAAACTTTTCTCAACTAGCCACTCCTTTTCCACCACCAACTCCACTAGCCACACCTTTTCCACCACCAACTCCACTAGCCACTCTTTTTCCACCACCAACTCCACTAGCCACACCTTCTCCACCACCACTTGTACCTATAAATGAAGACATAAACAATAAAAAAATATTTTGTAAATGGCTATATAAGCCTTCTCATATTTTGTATATGGGGGGGGGAGATTTTTTTCGAGAGTTTTTGGGAGAGAAAGTTATTGTAAAGGATTTTTGTAGATGTTTCTTTTTAAAGTAATCAAGGAGAAGAGTTATTGTGAAGGCTAGTTTTTGGAAAAGCTAGTTTTTTTTTTAAGATTAATTAAAGATCAAAGCAAAAGAGGTTTCTTTGTCTATTCTCATTTTAAGTTCTTTGTTTACTTATTGTTTTCCTTTCAATCTTATTTTGTTTCTTTTATACGAAAGTAAAAAAAAATAAAAGGAGGAAGCTTACCCATTTTTACCGAAAAAGTTTTTTGAGGTCCGGCTGCCGTGTACGGTGGCGCCGGCGGCGGTCCGGCGACCGGACGATGGCCGACCTTGTGGCCGAAAATCATCCACCCTCTCCCTCTCTCTCCTTTTTGTTATTATTATATTTCTTAATATTATATTATATATATTCTTTTAATATATTAGGTATATTTTAAATTCTATATTACGTATATATATATTTTATACTATTTTATGTATATATCTTTAATATTATATTATTTATATATATTTTTACATGTTATCTTATGTATATATCTTAACTATATTATGTATGTATTTTTAACACTATATTATGTACATATTTTAATATTATCACGTATTTATTTTTTATATATGTACATATTGATGTAGTATTATTAATAGTATTGATTTTTAAACATCATTATTATTTCTAATATATATTATGTACATTTTTTTATTTCTATTTTATTTTTTATTTGTCAATACTAATTATTATTATTCTAATATTTTGATATTTTAATATTTTATATTTTATATATTTTATTATTCACATTTTTTTGACAATAATATTCTTGGATTTTTTTTACTATCATTTTAAAAAAATTTTACATTTTAATTTTAAGAATAAGGCAATGTACCGATTTTAACATTAAGTCATCGATTTCATCGCTATGTTGGGTGAAATTAATCGGCTCGTGTTAAAAACGGGACGTCCTTCTAAAAAAACAAAAAAACTTGCAACTTCTCATTTCCTTCAATCGGATCACACTTAAATGTCAAATTGAATTCGTATTTTTGAAAATCAAGACAACATGTGTTTAATAAGATACCAATTTTGGGTGTCGCGAGGGTGCTAATACCTTCCTCGCGCGTAACCGACTCCCGAACCCTAAATTTTCTCTGAATTTTAACGTAGACCTAAACTTAGCCTTTTATTTGTTTTAATAAGAGATCTAATAGGTGTCCGATCACACATAGGAAAAAGGATCGGTGGCGACTCCCTGTTTATTTTAAAAATCAAAAGTCAAATTTTAAACTTTTTTTCAATAAATCGCCACAATTAGCGACCAAGCTAAGCTAAAATTTTTACGTCGCTACATGGTAAGACTTAAATCAAAATAAAATTTAGATTGAAACTCCCACACGTGATAATTTATGCATGATGAAACTCGAACCTAAACATGCATATAAGCTCAACCTTTACCAATACAACGGGGTCGGAAATTAAATATAAATAAACATTGAAGATAAGAAGAAGGAAATTTTGTGATTGTTACATGCATGCATGGATTATGATGTCCACATATGAATCATGATCCATGTATTTGGCCGCCCCATGCACATTTTTTATACAAAGTATAATAATATAAACTATTATCTCCCCCAAAGTCAAACTAATTAATTAATAATCTAAATCGTATTAATTTGTCCTCGACTTATTTTAAGTATTTTAATTTGAGAGAAAAAAACAAAAATTAGAAAAATATGAAGAAAACAACAGAGAGCCAGATATGCTTGATTTCAGAAACATAAATAACTCCGATTTTCACCAATTAAATCATTTTCAAAATGAGCTCAAATATAATTAAATAGAAAGTCAAATGAGCCCCATAAATATTTTTATAGATATTTTACCCTCTTAGTTTTATTGAAGTCACAACAAATAATAAGAGTTTAGTTTTTAAGCACAAATAAAATTAAATCATGTTATTAATTTTTAAAGTGATAGAAATATGAATATACACGCATCCATAAGCAATCTTTTCTCTAACTCAGTTTAACGAGAAATTATTTTATGGATCATTCCTACCACATCATCCATGATCTATTTTCAATTATTTAATATTATTTTAATAATTTTTTCATATTATTGATCCATAAATTTGATAATTTTTTTTACTTTAAAATTGGAACCCTGAATCTCAAACCCCAATCAAGTTTGAGTTCGAAGAGTTTAGGGTTTAGAGTTTGGTTTTAGGGTTCAAGGCACAAAAAAATACCAAAATTATATATCAGTGACATAGGAAAATTGCTGAAATATCGTTAAATACTTGGAAATAGATCATAGATGGGAAGGGTGTATAAAATAATTTCTCCAATTTAACTTTAATTAAATTATTTAAAAAATAAATAATATTATATAATACAATAATTTTCTCCTGTTAGATTTTGCTTTAAGCTTAAATTAGTGAATAAAGTGAAGACTATTTTTTCTTTTTTATTATATGTAGTTGCTTCAGCTTCTAAATGTCTGCTACAAACTTTGTTGAAGTTTCATGAAGAAAGGAATATTGGAACATGAAAAACGAAAGTTGCAAACTTTTACAAGAATTGATTGGTTCAACACCCTTCAATTGCATAAGGAAACGGTTTAGGCTGCGAATACAATTATGAATACATTAACAACGTAAGTCATACAAACATGAATTCGTTGCTTCAATGGTATTTTGTGGATCAAAATGCCAAAACAGTAACTATTATTTTCAAGAATTCAAACAACCATGAGAGGGTTGCATGAGGAAAGGAATCATCTCTATTCTGGAATTGAATTCTTAGGGTGGGTTTGGATGAGTGGTGTGTTTACTTGTAGTTAGTGTAAAAACAGTAGTGACAATGAGATTAGATACTGTAGTGTGAGATAAAAAGAAAACTAAACGCACCGCACCCCACCGTCCATCCAAACCCACCCTTAATTAAGTTTGATTTTTTTTTATTTTTTAAATAATTTAATCTTCTGGCACATTAAAGAAAAAGAGAAATCAATATAATATTTACCTAATTGTACAGAAAATTCCAAAGCGTAGCATTTAAAAAAGAAAAAAGAAAGCAACATCAAATCTTTTAACGAAACCAACGACAAATGTTGAAAATACAGATTTCGATAAATAAAGGGATTAGAAAAAGATGAAATTAAGCAGAGAGACTAAATGTAAAAAAATGCATAGTACAAGGACCTCGTATAAAATTTTCCTTTTGATTTATAATTAGTTAATTTTTGTTCTAATAATGTCAATTTGACTTAAAATCAATGTAATTAAAATTGTGATCGTACAATTCAAGGATTAAAATTAGAGAATCTAGTATGACTCTAATTAAAATAGACAAATATGTGATTTACACTAACTCTTTTTTTTTGTTTTATAATAATAAAAGTTGTACGAAATATAATTATATTTAAGTGTAGATTTAGTACAAATAAAATTAACTACACCATAAACAAGAATAAATTCGACTTTCACCAACAATTTTAAAAAAATTGGAATCTAATGCCCTACAATTTTCTACCTTACAATATCAAATTCCTTAAATTGAATCTAATCACCTCATGGATTAAACTACAAAAAGGGTGCCATGGAAATTTGGTTAATTAATATTATGTTTCCTTAATGGATGATTATTTAGATTGTCATGTACTGGACAGGATTTTTCAAAGGTTATGGATTCAATAACATTTAAACCTTTTCTCATAAATTAAATAGATATATAAGAGATTGAAGTTAATGATATTAGATGAGTGAAACCAGAAAAAATTCTAGGGGTTGGAATTGAATTGTAATTTTTACAATAGTAAAAATGTAATTTCACCATTTTAATAGTCCATATCTTTATAGTTTTTAAAGGATTAAATCAAAAAAATTTTATCATTTTTAAGAGGCTAAAGTACAATTTTACCTTTATTAATTTAAAATTTTATAAAGCTTAAATGAAAAATTTTCTATTTTAGAGGTATCAGCCCCTGCTAGCTCCATTAATTATGCCCATAATATTAGAATATGTTATTGCTTAGCTTCGGAAAATCGAATATTATTATTTTTTATAAAAATAATATCATATTTTTATTAATGTGTGATAGTTTAATTTTTGAATAAATTAACTAAAGCTAAAATTAACATGAATATGGCATATAGATATAGAATGTTGATATATGAATATTCATGCTTTGAAGTTTAGAAATCATCAAAATTAAACCAATGTGTATGTGGTAATGGGATATACGGGCTGGGCCTATTTGAGCCCTATAGCAAAATGAAGAGTATGAAATGAGAGTAAAAACTTCTAATCATGGTTTTAGTTCATATTTACTATTTAACCTCTCTCTTTTTCTTTTAGAATGTTGGTGACGGATAATCATATTGAGTTTCGATTTAAATTCCGAATAAAACTATGCCAGACCTCTAAATGATAGGTTAAGCTCTAATCACAATATTCAAACTTAAAAACCTTAGTTAATGGACATCAAGCTTCTTACTATTCGATCCAATGAGTGCTAGTAATCTCTCTATTGTAATTTGATATAATTTGATCTTTTAACTTTATCATATTATTAATTGCTGCCCTTAAAACTATTGTTAGTTGCTGTCGTTAAAGTGACAACATGAATCTTCCTTTTATTCAGTCACATAGTTAAGGTTACATGGAAATCTAATTAATCATATTCAACCAAAAGATATATTACTATCCGAGTTATCAATTTAGACTTCCTAATAATATTCGGAGGCATAACTAAAGGAGGCAAGCAGCAGCCTTGCCCCCTAATAAAATTTGACCCTCTGATAATACTAAAAAAAAAAAATCAAATTATGTCAAACTAGACCAAAATAAGAATTAAATATCATATAAGCTCTGCCAAGATAGAATGAAGGGTGAACACAAAACAATGAAATCCTTTTTTATTCATAATTTGATGATGAAATTTCCAACTACATTGTTCACAATTCTGATAAAATCTTTCAACAAAATGAAAATGAACATATCTGTATAATGAAATTTCCATGGTTACATAAAAGAATCAAAGAATAATTAAAAAGCATCAAACTAATTGACTGACTCAGTATGAAAAAATAAACTAGACTGTAAGACCCAATTCTCTTATCTGCAACAAAAGAATGAAAGAATAATGACAAACATTTCTCTACTACCTGCAAAGAATTTCTATGTATGAAAATGTAAGAAAAAAAATATTAACTTGGCTGAGAAAATGAGGATGAACTGCCTGCAACATCAATGGGGGTCCATGCTGAGACTGTGTAAAGTGGTTCATCTAGCCAACTTAGAGTAAGTGCCCCATCATCACCATCTGGTCCTTGTTTCTTCACACTGTAGTTCTCACTAGTGTACATCTTTAACAGCATTTGGCTTTGGACCAGTTCCCTGTCAGTAATCCCCATGCATTTGAACCCTCCTTGCTCCATCAACTTCCTCCATTTCTCAAAACTCGTGTGCCTTTCAAACCGGTCGCTTCCTTCACAAGCAATTAAGTTCCTGATTTCCCTTGCAAACATCTCTTCTATTTTGATCCTAACTGGACTCTCTAAGGGAAGGGTGAAATCAATTGAGTCAAATATAGCTGAGTAGTATCTTAATGAATTGGCAACTCTTGCTTCTAAGTTGAGGATGTTGTTCTCTGTTTCTTGCTCTGCGATGATGACTGCTATGGGGTTTATGCTACGAATGAGTCCTAAAAAGTCCCGAAGTACTCCTCCGTTTCCATCGTAAAGTGTCTTGTGAAGTTGAAACACACAATTCACGGCTATGCTTTCGTTTTCCTTTGCATGAAGCATCCACAACCTTACGTCTTCTAACCTGTCTACGACTGGATGGAACTCGAACGGTAAATTCAATGCCTCCGCAAATCCTGCTAGCCTGTCTCCTGTTTCGTTCAGTTCTTGCTTTGATTCACCGATTCCGGTAACTCTAACGTGGCTCGGTGGATTAGTCCTAGAAGCTAAACTTTGGAACAAACTAGGCCATTGAAGCCCTTGCTTGATGTCAAAGTCTACAATGTGAACCCTGTCCTTCCCCTCAAAGGCCCTCAACAATATCTCATTCGATGTGAAATGAACAAATTTCAGAATCGGGGTTACCTGATTCAATAGCCTCAATGCAGTACCATTGTCATCATCCAACCGGTCGAGCTCTCGAGGAGTTGTGATATGAAAAATATGAGGCCAAACCCTTGTGACTCTAAGAGCCAAAGCTTCGGTATAGTAAGCAGTTAGACGGCTTATAACAGTTCCTTTTGGAGAAGCAAGTTCCCCCAACTTTGATATGAAATGATTGATGGCAGCAATGTTCTTTGAGCCAATGGCTTCAACACAAGCTGCAAGTAGGCGGATGAGCTCGAATCCCTCGTGCTCCCTATGGTTGATCTCTTCCTCATTAGCCCCCAAACGAGCACCTTCATGCGGGTAGGGATTTCCAGAACCATTACCCCTCTCATGTTCCTGGGCTTGCACATTCAGTGGAGGTCCCAAACTATGACTCTCCGAAGGAGTACTCGTTGATCCCGAACCTGAAGCTTCCTTTCCCGGCCTGTGGATCGTCTCAACATCCTTTTCTCCAACATCAGTGAGTTCAGTTATTACTGAATCGATCCAAGGATTGTTAGACAATGGCAAAGGGGGTGTCCCCCTTTCTTCATCCCCTGATAAACTTGGTTGAAACCAAAAATTCCCAGCACCTAGTTGGCCTAAACTCAAACCTCCATGATCATCACCTGGTTTCTCATCATCACTGCTACCCTTTTTCCTCTTTGCCATATTAATGACCGTCTCATCATCAACTAGACCCTGTTCAGCATACCTCTTCAAACTTTTACCTTTGATCTCTATCCTCCCTTCGAATGGATTTTGTGCGCTAGTCGTCGTCAATGGTGGCAGCCTGATGTTCTGCTTGATAGAACAACTGCTGGTCTTGGCCTTGGATTCAACTGCTGGTCTAATGGTCTGTGATTTCGATGTTTCCTTATGAGAAAAATTACATGGCAAGTCCAATCTTTGTGTGCTCATTGAGGTCTGGAAATGACAAGCTTGGAACTGTACTGCTGATGTTTCACTCCTCAATCTATGCCTTGGTGACAACAATGTAGAACTAGAACACCCTGCCAACATGTCTTTACACCCTTCCTATATATGTTCTTTCTTTTCTCTTTCGCTAATTCAATTTCAATTCACTAATTCACCCACCCCCAAGCCCTTTCTCTGCCTATTTTCTTTCGCTATCTCTTTATAAACTATGCAATGTATGAAATTTCTATAAATTTTCTATGTGTTCATGTGAAACTTTGCATGTAAATCTATAAGTTTCTAAGTGAGTGTGTGAATTTTCAAGAAACCAAAAGAAACAAAACGAAAAGGAATCCGATGAAAAATTACAAAAAGAAACTGAAAGAATATTGTTCCTAATATGAACAAATGTGTGTGTATGCAATGAAAGAAATAATAAAAATAAAATAGAATCCCACCCCCAGAAAGAATCAAAGAATTTCTAAGAAAACTAAAATCAAACACCTAACAGACAACAATCATCGGATTCCCAAACATTCACAAACAACTCATTTCAAATATCAAACAAAAACATTGGAGACAAAAAAAGAAGAAGCATACTTTGACAGCCCTCAATAGGCAATAACTCCATGGAAGCAGAAACTGAACCCCAAACACATCGAAATCCAACCTAAACAAACGGAAAAAAGATCAACCAACAAAAGAAAAACATGTTTCTCTAAAGTTCATTACCCCCCAAAAAACCATAAACCAGAAAAAGTTTGTGTTTTTATATACTCCAAAAAACTAAAAGCTTAAAGCTTTTTTTAGACTAATACACTAATTTTTTTTTCTATGGTTTTCATGTTACTCTTTTTAACTCTGTTTTGTACAATTGCAAGTACTGGAAGTATAACATACACATTACACACTCTCACCTGAATACTACCTACTTTCGCCTTCACGTCTCTATCATTGCTTTTTTCTTTTAATTTTTTTTTCATTTAATTTTGGTACTTGGAATTTATTCAAAGGGAAAAAAAAGAGCATACGATGGGAAGAGGTGAGATATTAGCCGTTGGATATTGAGATCTGACGATGGAGAATAATAGTCTTACTGACCGTTGGAGTCTTGTCGGGAAAATATGGCCGTTACAGAAGGGAAAGGGAGTTGCTGTACTGAACACTGAATTTTCGCGACAATTTTTTTTTAATTTATATATATTTATTTTTAAAATGCAAAAAAAAAAAATTAATGGGGGAGAGAGTGTTGAAGTTCACGTGGAGAGCACGTGGTTGTCTCCTTATGTCCGTTTACTTTACCGTTGGGTCACAGCCCAATTTATTTGTTTTCTCCACCACTTTTTACCATCCTATTAGTATTTATTTATTAAATATTCTTTTTTATTTAAAAAAGTGATAATATACATTTTTACTCATTCATATTTATATTATTTTATTAATGATTTCATTTATTATAATTATTTTATCTACTTTCAATATTGATTTTCTTAAAAAAATATTTATATAAACAATGCAATCGCAATTTATTAGTGTTTCAATTTGATGGGTTCTAAAAAATTGAATTTTAAAAATCTTTAAAATTTTAAAATTGCACTCTTATATTTAATATATTTATTTTATTAAATTAAAAAAATCATTTTTTTTTGTTATGAAACGAATAATTGACGTTTGTTTGGTAAAGACCCACAAATACCTGAAGGATCTGGAAAAGTAGAGACAGACAAACATGTTAGAAGAACATTAAAGAAAAAACTGGAAAAGTAAATCAAAAAAAATTAAATTAAATTAAATTTTGATTAAATTCAAAATCGAACATAAAAAAAATTCGAATTTAAAACCTTTTCTCAATTCAAGGTATGATGAAAATCATGCTATATTTCAGCAATTTCTAATATAATTATATGTTAAACATAATATATTGTTGAATTACTATATGTAAGTTTATTTTAAGTATAAGTATAAGGAATATATCCAAATAATTATAACAAAAATTAATCATTATAAAGTATAATAAGATCTACAATTAGAATATTTTCGGACTTAAAATCATAATAAAAAAGGTAAATTATCAAAATAGTCATTTTTGTTTACCTTATGTTATCTTTTAGTCATTTATATTTAAAATATTACGTTTTAATTACTTATGTTAATGTGTTGTAACATTTTAGTTACTAAGTCATTAATTGTCATTAGTGGTGTAACGGTAAACTGACGTGACACTTTAAATCATAATTTCAAACAAAAAATTTAGGTTAAATTATACAATTGATCCCCCATATTTTTTTCGTTTTGAGCAATTTAATATTTTTTTATGTTCTTTTAACTTTTTTTCCTTTTCTCTTTTGCTTCTCCCTCTATTTTTCTCCCTTCTCCGTCTCTTTTAATGTAGTTTTTATATATTTTCCATTTGTTAATTTTTTTTTATATTTATGAAAAAAGAAAAGGCGAAAGTTAAAACTAAAATAAAACTTGCTTCGTATATTCTCACCCCACAATTATAAACTCTCATTGTCCATCATCGCTTTAATGAATCAATTTGGATCTTTCAATGACCTAGTCCACAAGCACGCCTCACTCGAAGACCTCGTCAGTTGTGATTTATGGTAGTCCACCCTCAACAAAGTTTCTTGAGTCCGTTCCCTTAACCTCCTAACCAACCCGCACGACCACTTTATCTATCTTACCTACAACATTCTCGCCCTCTCGAAACTACGTTATTTCATGAATTTTTCAAACGAGCTCTACACTCTAAATGACTAAAACGACCACCATACAAAAGTTACCCTCAACTTTACCCAAATCAGTTTGGTTCCATGCTCCATTTCTCTCTTTAGTTCATCCATGCTCGGCTTACAATCAAGCTTGCTTGGGAATATTCAAGAAGGTTTAGATCAATTTTATCATTTGTTTAATTTTATTCATCAAAAAATAAAAGAAAAGGAAATGAATAATCTACATGATTTTGTAAAAGTTTGGAAACAGAAATGTTTTAAATATAAAGTATTCAATTTATGTTTAGATTTGATTAATGATAGATCTAATTTTTGTAACAGCCTGATTTTCAGTGGAGTCGAAAATAGTAGTTCGAGGCCACCAAATCCGACGAGTAAGCTCATAAATTTTATTATTTAATAATTACGAGTCAAATTTAGTTTTAAAAAGATTTTTGAATTAATAATTTATGTCTTATAATGAATTATTAGATTCCAGTGATAAAACCCTAGTTCAAGTGATTTTAGAAAATGAGGTATCGGGACCTCGTTTCTATAAATTGAGCTGTAAATATTTTTATAAGTATTTACGGAGTGTCATTAAAGTAGTATTAAAGTTTCGTTGAAATATTTTAATGTTTCGATAATTTTTTTAATTAATTAAAAAAACTAAATTAAAAAAACTGCAAAACTTACTAATTATAATAATTAAGTGACTAAATGATTTAATTAATAAATGAGGGAGGACTTAAGAAATAATTATACCCAAATTAAATGGATGAGGCGGCATATGAAGGAAAAATAATAAAATAAAATGATTCAATGGCATAATTGTAAATTTGTTGAAATTAAAATAAGATAAAGAAAAGGTGAAAAAGACATCTTTTCTGGAGATTTCTATTTTTTTATTGACGAAAACCAGGGGAGTTTAACTTGGAGGTTCTGCCATATTATATTCTTGCGTGTAAGTTTCAAGTTAGTCTTTTTTTTTTTTTTGTAATTTTTATGTTTTTAAAATTGTTACAATTAAGTCTAATTAAACTTTACTTTTATTTTTGATTTTGTTAAAGATTTTGGATGTTGCCATTGATGAATATATATGATTCTTGGTGTTAAATGATGAATTTGAGATGTTGGTTGATATTTAAAAGTATTTTATTAAGTAAATTTGATGAATTTTTCGATTACAGACTAATTTGTTGAAATAGTAAAAAAATACAAGGGTTTGTTGTGAAATTATTGTAAAATTGGGCTGTACTGAATGCTATGAATATTCTTCTAGAATGGGTTTGCATTAAAAATGGTTAGTTTGCATGATTTGGGCTCAGGGACTAAATTGAATAAAAGTAAAATTTTAGGGGCAATTTTATAAAATGTCAAAAATGACCAAATTACAGGAAATGAATTGTTTTATTTTCTAAATTAATAAATTTAATGAAATATTAATTTAGATCAAGATTGGGTGGAAAATTGAGGAAAATGGAAAATTACGAAAATGTCCCTGTATCTTGGTATTTCTGCAATTTAGCCTGGTAAGTTCGTATGAACTATATTTTGTATAATTTTGATTAAAGTGAATGTTATTTGGTGATGGATATTATATATGTGTTCTATTGTTGGAATTGAATTATTATTGGAAATATATTATCAAATTTAATACTAAGTTTGGATTGAACGCGGGATTGAGTACAATCATTCTGTGGAAAAGGTTGAATTGACAGATAAGACCATAACTGGGTTATGGAACTATGAACGTAAGACCATAGTTGGACCACGACAGTGTTTATATGTAAGATCATAGTTGGGAAACTCGGTCTAGATTATCGGAAACTCGATCGGGTTGGAAGCTTGTCAGAGTTTTATCACACTATCCATTGGTTCTATCCGTAATTTTGGATGATTTGGTTCTAGTTATAATGGCATGTATAAGTTAATTTGGCCAATGTTGGCTCATTAATGTTTTAATTTTGATTGGTTTCAAATATGAATGCTAGATGAAATAAAATATCTGATAAATAATTTGTAAACTCCAGTAATACTCCGTAACCATGTTCCGACGACGGATTTCTGGTTAAGGGCGTTACAATTTTATTTTCAAAATTAGGTTATATTCAAATCGAGAGTTGATTAAGAATGATTGATATTTGATTTTGAGTGAAATTCAATTTAGGAATCATGTGAAAGAAACCAAGACTTGGCTTATTTGGTGGGCAAAGATTTTGTTTCTGTAATGAAGAATATGAGAATTTTTTTAAATTGTAAAAAAAATTATTAGATATAAATATGTTAGAATTTTTTTAAATTGTAAAAAAAAATTATTTAGAAACTATCAAAATTTAGAATCATTACTAGAAATTGTAAAAAAGAAAAAGAAGAAGAAAATTTATTAGAAATCATAAAAGATTGTAAAACTTTTTTAATTAAAAATAGTAAAAAAGTACACATTCACTAATCGTATTTAAAATATTAAAAAATTGATATAAAATTGTATATAGTAATGCAATCAAATTTTATAAAAATTTTATTTCAAAAATATTTTAATAAAAATTGAATAAATTCTATATCAATTTTTAATATTTTAAAATACATTAATTTTAGTACTTTACCAGGGTCATCATCTACAATAAGTTTATTTGACTCGACTCCCTATTTAATGTTTATAGTAAGATTTTTTCATCCATCATCGTGCACATGCTTCTTCCTTTTTTGTATCAAAATTCTTTAGAATGGTCAAACACTCGACAATTGTTCTTAAGATATTGGTCTAAAGATAAATAATTTGTCTTGAAATAATAAAAAAGTATTTGGAATAATCCAAAATATTATTTAATTGAAAGAAAGTTATTTTTCATTAGCTAAATAATTTTAAAAAACTTATCCAAATTTATTACATAAAAATATCTACTAATTATAAATTCCTATTGACTTATAAAACAAGCATATTAAGCGGTATCCTTCCAAGATATAATTATTAATGTTCAAACTCTAGTAGATGGTGATTTAGAAAATTTTAAAATGTTAAAATTTCTAATATTTTAAAAATTGTTAGTAAAATTTAGTTATTTTTATATTGTTTTTGTAATTATATATATTTTAGTTTTTGATGATTTTAATAAATTTGTAATTTTTAAATATTTAAGGTTTTTTTAATAATGATGCCATTGTGACATCATTGTATGACACTTAGGAACATATGACTGGTCGGATATCTCACCCATTAGTTTTTAACATCCGAAGGACTAAATTAGGAACATTTGATAACATTAGAGATTGAAGTAGATAAAAAAATTGTAAGGATCAAAGTGGGAAAAACAATATACTTTAGAGACTAAAATGTGTATTAAGCCAATATAAAATGATAAAGAAAAAACCTTTATAGCAATGATTGTTATTTTATAAAAAAATTGAGTTTTCGGTGATTTCTTAATCGAGTTGAGACCCGATTGATGGATAACAACAACTTAGCCAATTCTTTAAAATTTAAATAATAGTATAGATAATTTTATAGTTATTCAATATGTAGCTACATTTTTCTTATTTTGCAATTTAAAATAGAGAAATGAATAAAATAAATTGATAAAAAAATCCTATACCCTAAACCCTATATAATTCTAATGTTTATAAGATTTCTTCAAAATTGATGAGGGTAAGTAGATAATGCTCAAACTTAAGTCTACGCGTACTAAATTTGAGAGGATAAGTGTTTTTTTACCCTATATAATTACTTATGTGATATTACGTGGCAATCACGTGTTTACCATATCGTAAAGTTAACACACATTAATTTTTTTATTTATTTTAAGATAATTTACACAAAAAATGTAAATTTAAAGATTAAAAGAGATGAAAATTTAAAATAGGAGATTAATTGATTTTATTTTAAAATTGGAGGATCAAATAAATATTATGCCAAGATTTTAATTCAAGGAATTTTAGTTAAGAATTTCTCGAATAAATTTTTATATTTATAGTTACATTTACTCAATTAAAATCTTGAAGTGTCTTCAAGCAGGAAAGCTTGATGAATAAAATCTTATAATTTCATGAATTCAGGATTTTGTAATTTTAGGATGCCCCATCCTCACCAATGAATAAATCCCTTACCCAACCATCACTTCAAACCTTATTTTGCACCAAAAGGAAACATTAAGAACATATACTTCACTTCACAAACTTGCAATCTATGCTGCAACACACGCAACCCAAATCATTCCTTTTTATCTTCCTATATATACCTTCAACAATGGCCCCATGTCCGCTTTTTTTACCTTTTAATCCCAAATTTCATACCAAAAACAATAACCCATATTACTTCTTTTCCTCCACCTAACAAAATGGCTCAATCCTTTGCATTCGGGATTGCCGGAAAATTATTGGAGAAACTAGGCAATGTTGCCTACGAAGGAATTTGCTCCGCATGGGGTGTTCGAAAGGAGTTCGAAAAGCTTAAAGACACGCTAGTTGCTATCAGAACTGTGGTCCTGGATGCTGAACAACAACAGGCTCGTACCCAGGAGCTGAGTCTTTGGCTACAAAGGTTCAAAGATGCTTGCTACGACGTGGAAGATTTGATAGACGAGTTCGAGATCCAAGCATTGAGGAGGCAAGTCCTGGAACGGGGAAGCACTGAAAGGAAGGTACGCCATTTCTTTTCTGGTTCAAACCCTTTGGCATTTCGCTTTAGGATGGGCTATAAGATCAAAAAGGCAAACGAGATGTTGAATGAGATTGCAGCTAACAAGGCCAAGTTTCATCTCACTGAAAAACATGAGACTAATGTCATACATCGTGAGAGGGAAACCTACTCCTTTGTTAAGACATCTAGTGTCATCGGTCGAGATGAAGATAAACAACACCTACAAAACTTCTTAATAAATCCAACTGATGGGGAAGATATCCCTGTCCTTCCCTTAGTTGGGATCGGAGGTATCGGGAAAACTACCCTTGCCCAATTGGTGTTTAATGAGGAGAGTGTGAAGTCGCATTTTGATTTGAGAACTTGGGTGTGTGTTACAGAGGATTTTGACATCAAACAACTGATGATAAAAATCATTAAATCTGCCACTAGTATGAAATGCAAGGACATGAATAAGGAGGAATTACATAAAGTGTTACAAGATTGTTTGAATGGTAAAAGATTTTTTATGGTACTAGATGATGTCTGGAACGAGGACAAGAAGAAATGGAGTGAGCTGAAAGATTTGTTGTGTGGGGGAGCCCAAGGGAGTAGAATCATTGTCACAACCCGTAGCCGCAAAGTGGCTACAATCACAGGCACAATCTCTCTGTATGATTTAGAGCAGCTTTCTTATGACAATTGTCTATCATTGTTTCTTAAACTTGCCTTTAAAGAAGGTGAAGAGAAACAACATGACAATCTTGTAAGAATCGGGAAAGGAATTGTTCAAAAATGCAAAGGGGTTGCTTTGGCCGTGAAGACTTTAGGCAGCCTACTCTGTTCAACTAGGGTACAACATGATTGGGAACTTGTGAGAGATAGTGAGCTATGGGAGTTGAAACAGGAGGAAAATGACATATTGCCTGCCCTAAAACTAAGTTATGATCATTTGCCCTGGTATTTAAAGCAATGTTTTGCCTTTTGTTCTGTTTTTCCAAAAGATTTGAAATTCGGTTATATCTTTTTGATCTCATTGTGGAAGGCAAATGGCTTTTTGCAATCACCATACGAAAATGAAGAGCCAGAAGATATTGGGTATCGGTACATACGAGAGTTACTATCAAGATCTTTCTTCCAACAAGTTGAAGACGGGGCTTTTCTTTCCATCTTGGAAATGCATGATTTAGTACATGATCTTGCATTATCAGTGGCGCAGAATGAGGTGAATTCATGTAACCATTATTCGACTGGGAAAGTTCGACATTTATGGTTTGATCTATCAAAGAAAGATGCTTCCCAGTTACCAAATAGCTTGGGTTGTCTGCAATCACTTTTCTTATTTGATCGAGAAGGCAAGGGTGATAGCGAATCTCTTGTTGCAGAAGTCATCTCAAGGTCTAAACATTTGAGGGTGTTAGATTTGGCTAACTGCAGTTTAGAGCAATTGCCAAACAACATACGTTATTTAAAGCAGTTGAGATTGTTGAACCTAGCCAGTAATGAAAATATAAAAGGACTTCCAAATTCCATTTGTAATTTGCAGAGTTTGCAAACACTTATCCTTGGTGGATGTAGGGGAATTGAAGAGTTACCAAAAGACATAAGGTACCTGATTAGCCTTAGAGAATTAAGGGTAACAACAAAACAGACGCGTTTGCAAGAGAATGGAATATCGTGCCTCACTTGTCTTCGATGGTTGATCTTTTTTGAATGTGAAAATTTAGAAAAATTGTTTGAAGACATTCAAAACCTAACAGCTCTCCGAGAATTGCACATATATGAATGCCCCAACCTGGTTTCATTGCCACAAGGTTTAAAATACCTACGTACATTAGAAAGTTTGGAAATTTTAAATTGTGGAAAGCTTGATCTCACTATGGAGGAGTTGGAACTTGAGAGGGAAGAAGATGGTAGCCTTCGAAAATTGTTGATCGGAGGAGTGCCAAAGCTGGAGTCACTACCCCAATGGATTCTTCTAGGATCCATCAAAACTTTGCAGGATTTGAACATCCGCGACTTGAAGAATCTCTCGACGTTACCAACATGGTTCCAACATCTCACATCGCTTCAAAGTCTTGAAATTTCAAATTGCCCAAGGTTGTCGTCTCTACCAGAAGGGATGCAACACCTCACTGCACTCAAAAGATTAGAGATTAGATGGTGTCCAAAATTAAACAAAAGATGCATTAAAGAAACCGGTGAAGACTGGCCTAAGATTGCTCATGTCCCTGACTTTTATTGTGATGACTTGGAGACAACAACAAATGAGGAATAGATAAGGTAAGTCACCAAACACTGCTCTATTTGGTAGCTTTTAAATTTTAATATTTCTAAATCAAATTAGGCACTAAATATGACTCTATTTCTCACTAACATAATTGAATTTTATCTACTCTGAAGCAAATAAAACTTCACTTGAAAAACAACTTGTGAAATAAAAATACTTCAAAAGCGAATCTAACAGGATGCTAAATATCTTTTTTAATTATTTAATGGATTAGTATTTAGTATATTGTCAGTTTTTTTTATTCTATAAGCAACATTAAAAAATTATCATATGTATAAGATATTATCCAAAACGTTAATAGATATATATTTCCAATTTACTTTTCTTCATTTTATGAGAGAAAGATGAAAAAAAAAAGTATAATGCCTCAATTTAATATTATGCAGAGATTTTCTAACACAACTTATTTATTGATTAGAGTGGCAGGTCAAATTTAAAGAGGTTGAAATTATCTTTGGAATGTATGTATGTTTATAATTTGATTTGTATCAAAGACAATAATGTAATAATTTGATTTCTTTGGTTTGTAAATGTAATCATCACTGCTTTGCTTCTTATTTTCTTTATTATAATTAAATAAATAAAATAATGGGTAAACTACAAAAATAGTCACTTTTGTTTGCCTCAGGTTACATTTTAGTCACTTATGTTTGAAATGTTACGTTTTAGTCACTTATGTTATTATTTTGTTACGAAGTGATCACTCTTCCGTTAAGTTTCGTTATCTCCCTAACGGTAATCCTACGTGGCAGTCCAACTAGATTTTAAGTGTCAACTTGGATTTCCTAGTGGGATGAGAATAGATTTTTAATTAAATAAATTTAATTAATTAAAAATTTTAAACTCTAAATCTTAGTTAAAAAACAGTTCATCTTCCCCTTTATTTTAGTTTTCTGTTTTAGTTGACTAAGAAAGCTATTATCATCAGAATTTTTTATCCACCTACAAAAACAAAAGAGGATTCAATGGAGGGTCCAGGTATGTCTTCTTCACCGACAAATTTATGTTCTAAGACTTAAATCAAGTGGTTGTCGACAAATTTATGTAATAAGATGAACTGCAATGACTGCAGCATGTGAAAAAATGATGTTCCAGTTAACATCCTAGAATGAAAAGCCAAAACAGTTTATTTCAATGGCTGAACCATTTTTGTTCAACTTCGGGCTTTTTCCATTTTTATTTGACATGGGATTGTTTATTCAGAGAAAACCCAGAATTCCTATGTTTTGTTAATTTCCTACTTGATTTGGTTTCAGGTAAAAAAAGACAGAAATGGCAAACCAGCTTGGAGTTCTTAATGCGTTGGATGCAGCAAAGACACAATGGTACCATTTCACTGCAATTGTGATTGTTGGAATGGGTTTCTTCACTGACACTTATGACCTTTTTAGCATCTCTCTTATCACAAAATTGCTTGGTCCTATTTACTACTTCAATTCACTTTCTGAAAAGCCTGGAACTTTGCCTCCTCGTATTGTAGCTGCTGTTAATGGTGTGGCCTTTTGCGGAACTTTAGCTGGACAACATTTCTTTGGTTGGCTCGGTGATAAATTAGGCTGAAAATGAGTTTATGGACTCACCTTGATGCTTATGGTGATCTGTTCCATTGCCTCTGGACTTTCCTTCGGAAAGTCTCCAGATGGTGTAATGGCAACCCTTTGCTTCTTCAGGTTTTGGCTTGGTTTTCACATGCTGCAGTTATTGCAGTCCATCTTATTACATAAATTTGTCGACAACCACTTGATTTTAAGTCTTAGAACATAAATTTGTCAGTGAAGAAGACATACCTGGACCCTCCATTGAATCCTCTTTTGTTTTTGTAGGTAAATAAAAAATTCTAATGATAATAGCTTTCTTAGTCACCTGACAAAGAAAACTAAAAAAATGGAGGAGATGAACGATTTTTTAACTAAGATTTAGAGTTTAAAATTTTTAATTAATTAAATTTATTTAATCAAAAATCTATTCTCTTCCCATTAGGAAATCCGAGTTGGCACTTAAAATCTAGTTGGACTGCCACGTAGGATTACCGTTAGGGAGATAACGGAATTAACGGAAGAGTGATCACTTCATAACAAAATAATAACATAAGTGACTAAAACGTAACATTTCAAACATAAGTGACTAAACTGTAACCTTAGGCAAACAAAAGTGACTATTTTTGTAGTTTACCCTAAAATAATTTTTTTTTGCTACTAAAAAGCGGCTATATGTTTGAGGAACAACACCAATTTTTTTTTTGGTATTTATATTTTTTAACTTTTGCAAAATAAAAAAAATAGGATTATAAATGTTAGAAACTCTATTGCATGTGAAAATTATGCATGTAGAGCACAAATTTTTGAGTAGAAAATTTAAGATCTTGTCAATTCAATTGACATGGATTTAAATTTTATTTTATGCATATTTTATTATCTTTCTTGAAATAATATAAATTATTTTAAATGTGAAGAGACATTAAAGTAATTTCCTTAATTGAGTTGGGATCCACACCAACTCAATAAAGAGCTTTATAAATCAAAACAAAATAAAGTCTTGGTTAAGTGGTAAATTTAAAGCTTTTTTTCTTTCAATATAATTTGACATGAGTTTAAATCAATGTAGTCGGTTCCGCATCAATTCTGTTGCACGGTCGGTGCATACTATTCCAATAATAAACTTGTACAAGCCCATTTGCCCGGGCCCAATTACAAAAACAAAAAAACCAAACCAATTAAACCAAACCCGGAGCCCAACTAGCCAAACCCACCTAAACCCAACAAACAACAAACCAATTTAAAACCCAACAACTCAAAATTTCAGCCCAATTCTCTAACCCTAGCCCATAACAGAAAAAAACAAAATTTCCTAACCCTAGGTGCGCCTCAGACCCAACTGCCGCCGCCCTAGCCACTGCCACCGCCGCACGTCACCGTCGCCCACGTGCTCACCCCACTTGCGCCTGCAAACAGAAAGAAAGAAGTGACAAGTGCACGAAAACAGATTAAAAAGATGTAAAAAATGGCTATTGAAAAGGCCATTCAAAAAATGTAAGGGGGGATTCTCTGTTCTTTTTTGTCTTTTTGTAACATTTTCACAAAAAAATCAAAAATCAAAGGTGATTCTTTTTCATTTTCGCATCTCTTCTCTTTTCATACTCGTTCATTTTTTTATACATACATACATACATATATAATAAAAAGACAGTTCATATTGGCGAAAAAAAATAAAAATAAAATTTTTACCTTTTTTGGATTTTCCGACCACCGCGTGCGGTGGCCGGTGTAACGCCGGCGCGGTGGTGGTGTGACGAACCGACGACCGGCGCGACAGGGAGGCCTTAGAACCCCAACGGCCGGATTTTTGAGAGAAAAAAAAGGTTTTTGCAATTTTTTTTTTAAAATCTGATGGCTGAAATGAGGTTTTTGGGGAAAATTGAGTTTAAATACCCAAGATAAAACGGCGTCGTTTGGCTATTAGGTTCAGGTGCCAAAACGACGCCGTTTTGACCCTGACCCGCGCGGTGACCTGACCCTGGTGGAGGATCCGCGTGTTTTTGGCTCTTGGGTTAATTTCATAATTGGTCCCTCCTCTTTCGTGTTGCTTTTAATACAGTTTTTTTTCATATTTGCAATTTTGGCATCGAACTTTTCTTTTGTTTCGATTTGGTCCATGGACCCTGAGCTTGGACTTCGCATGAACGGTGTCGTTTGGCCGGTGGGGGATATTTTCCCTGTTGGTCCCCCCTTTTGGCGTGCGTTACAATTTAGTCCCCTCTGTCTTTTTTTATTTCAAATTCGCCCAGTATTTTTTTTTACTTTGATTTAGCCCCCCTTTTAGCATTTTCACTATTTTGTTCATTATTTTTAATATTATTATCATTTTCTTTATTATTATTATTATTATTGTTATTATTATATTTATTATTATTATTATCATCTTTACTATTGTTATTATTATATTTATTAATATTATTGTTATGTTTTTATTTATATTCACTTATGTAAATTTTAGATATGTGTTTTATTATATTATTATATAGTTGTTTTTTATACATATACGTATATATATATTTTTCTAACTTATTTAATATATAAATACTCAATTTTATATACATATCTATCTATATATATATTTTATTATTAAAATATGTATATATAAAATATTATTATTTTATATCTATATATATGCTTTTTTATGTATTAAAATATGTATATTATATATTATCTTATTTTATTTTTATAATCCACATATGTATATATATTTTTATGTCAACTGTTTGATAATGGTTAGGCTGATAAGGAGCAAAAAAAAGCATACAAAGTCTACTAATTTACCCAACAAATTTTAAAAATATTTTACATTGCAATCTTTCAAGCTTGATGCTAATCTATTAAATTAAAATGATCAAATCTTTGATGGAATGATACATCTACTTCTTCAACCACACCCATAATTATTTAACATGGAAAATAATTAAAAAAAATCAACATAAAATATGAATTGTTATTATATATAAATAGATACATAACTCAATAGGTATCTTGTTTATAAATGGCAATTGGGTAAGTTTTTTAATACCCAAAAGAGAAGAAGGGTCATATAGAATGTGTTGAGAATATGCTGAGGGTGTACTTGGATTGTGATGAAGATATTATCTTGTGTTTCAATAATAATTGAGATTCTCATATCCACAAAATATCAAACATGCATGTCATCATCTATGCATACAAGTTGATTTAACCACATTAATTCATTGTTAACTTTTTAGAAATTCTACGATACACGTATGCACGTGGAATCACAAATTTTAAATATAAATGTACGTTTAAAAATAACATATAGTAAACAATGAAACGTATGATTTGAAACTGATCAATTATAATAACACATAAAATATGTGTAAGACAAAATTTTAAACACATAAATACATCAAATAAATAATACTAAACGCACTATAATTATTTATCATAGTTTTTTCATCAATTTTGAGTTAGCGTTGAGTTAACTTGTGATATCAACTCAATTAACAATATTATTAATATATGTAAGTAATGGAGATAATAAATTGTGTATATTAAAATAGAAATGTATAAAATATATCAAAATAAAGCTCTAGTTGTGGTAAATTTAAGGTTTTACTAATTTGATTGGCGTGGAGTTAAATCCCACCGTATGCATGTTTTTATTGATTTTTGTTAAAATAAAAAGACTAAATTATCCTCAAATAGTTCAACTTATTTTAATTATGAAAAAATATTTTCGTAATTTTACCAATTGAGTTGGTGACTCAGTTAAGGATAACACCAACTCAGTAAAGCACTTAATAAACAATATAGATATATTTGACGGTTAAATTTTTTAAAATAAAACAAATAGTTAGAAGATGTTTTTAATTGGCTTAAACGACATTTACATGAATAAAATATAAAATATAATAGTTGGATTGTTAAAATATTAACAATACAAAAAGTCATGAAAGTGACACTAGTGTAAGTGTATTTCTCCCCATATATATATATATATAATAGTACATGATGAAAGAATTGAGTTTTAATCAATGTTGTTGAAATTAAAAAGAAATGGGTGGTCTAACTAAAGGGCGAAGCCAGAAAATTTTTTTAGGGGCTGAAGTTGCAAAATCAACATAAAAATTAGATTGTTCAACAGATTCAACCAATCATGAATTTTTATTAAATTATTGTTGAACTAGAAATTTAACTAATTGAATTAAAAATCGATAATTTAATCCATTCGAATTCTTACAACATCAGTTTTAATTAGTAAGTAAAAACAAAGAAGCCCAAAAGACTGTAACAATGAAGACTTGAACAGGGAATAGGCCCAAACCAAGTATAGTCCAATGAATCAAAATGGTTAAAGGCAATAAGATGACTTTTAGGTCCTTGGGAATGGTCACGTCTTTACAATTTAATCCAAGCGAAGAAATGAAGATTGAAGAATATCATTTAACATCACATGAATATATATATAAGAACATGGAAATTGATTGTTCTTCAAGGCTCCATAACTTAAGGATATATAAATAAATAAATAAACAAAAGCAACTATGGTCATGTTTCCTAGGCCATGAATTTTGGGTTTATCGTACGTCACCAATGACTATATCACACCACTATACCTTCCTTTGCTCAATGGTTTCATTTGTTTATTCAATTTATAAATGATTGTATCAATTTTTTATTTAATTAAT
Organism: Gossypium hirsutum; assembly: GCF_007990345.1. Lineage (NCBI taxonomy): Eukaryota > Viridiplantae > Streptophyta > Magnoliopsida > Malvales > Malvaceae > Gossypium > Gossypium hirsutum. The sequence continues at coordinate 51,903,976 of NC_053439.1, read as the reverse complement.
AAAAAATAATATTTTCATTTTAATGATTGGTGCATGATTGTCGGTTTTATATCGATACTGGTTATATCAAACGTATTGATTGGTACAAATCATTCTGGTCATAAGTTATTTTCATTTTGGTGAATGTTTCGAGTTGTTTCTCTTGTTTCAATATGTTCCGGTTCATTTCAATCAATACTAGTTTGCACGGGCATAATGTTAACTTGTACTTATTGATACAAAATTTTGATATTTTTAATCAATTTTAAATATATATTTTGTGCATTAGTTATTTTTATTTTAAAAAATTACATTAAAAAATATAATTATTGAATTTATTATTGAACCTAATTATTAATATTATATTTTATATTTAGATATAAATATATTTGTACGTGTGTAGTTAAGATATATTTATATATAATATTTTATTTAAAAATAAAAAATAAATATTTAAAAATAAAATAAACTTTAAACTATACACTAAAATACCTACAACCAATACTATTAATAATAATAAAATTATTATATTATAAATCTTATAAAATATTATAAAATAATTTATGTATTTTATAAAGTTGTAACCTAAAATTATATTATTTAAATCCTAAAATCTTTCTAAAGTTAAGGCCAAGAATTTTATTATAAAAAATAATTTACATGTTATAAAAGTGTTATAATATATTTACTTATAAAATATTATGGTCAAGAAGTATGGACATAATTTATTTATGTGTTCATGCTATATATTATAAAAATAGTATACTTATTCAAAAAAATATTATAATTATTTATCGTAAGTTATTTATAAAACTATCGGTTTTTTATATTATTATTTTGAAATAAAAAATATATAAATCACTAAAATTTACATTCAAAATTATTCTAGACCAAGAAAAAAAAAACTAAGTTGATCTAAATCTAGACAATCAATATGTGGTATTTATTTTTTTATAACTTTATTTATTTTATTTTAAGTATTTTTATTTTTTATTTTAATATTAGTGCTTGTCGTGTGTAATAATATGAGATTGTCACGTGTTGTATTATTGGCAACTAGTGTCACATTATCATATTCTAACGCGTTACAACAAAGGTATCAAAGTGTATAACACCTTCCAAGTTTATGATTTTAAGTCCAAAAAAATTTAAATAAACTAAGTATAAATGGTTAATAAGGGATATGGTTTTTATTATATTACAACACACTACATAGGTATTTTTTGTTATTTTTAAATTATGAATATTGAAAAATCTTATTAAAACTATTTTTATATTTCACATCCATATTAAATTACAATTTTATTATGATTTAAATTATGAATATAGAAAAAAATTTATTAAAACTAACATTATATTTCATGACCTAAACAGTATAGGTTAAGGGGTTCAAATCTTACGAAGGGCGAAACACTCACGTCGCTTCTTGGTGGGTGGTCGTACATCCATGTATGGTCAATGTGCCTTCGTTCATGAATCGTACACGGCTCTTTGTGGATGAGGGACAAAACTCTTTCCAATGGACAATACCTTTCGTTATTGAGGGGCTGGGTCAGCGTCCCCAAAAACAATACTTCAAAGATTTCTCTTAGAAAAATCAATCCGCTCAACATAAACTTTTTTTTATCATTATATCACTAATTTTGTTATTTTAAATATTTTTATTATTATTTATCACATTTAGTAAGAGTAAATCACTCAAACACCACATTGCTTTTGTTATTTAAATTCATTGGACTCAGAGCTGAGATTCGAGAAAAATAAAAATCCAGGAGGGATGAGAATTATTTTACAATATTATATCAAATTTTTAGTATTATATGAACACTTTAAAATAATTAGTAATCTATTATTATAATATTTAAATTATTAAAACAATTGATATACTTTAATTATGCTTATTAATTATTATTATAAATAATATTACTTCATATTAATTATATTTAAATAATTTACATAATATTTCTCGCAAAGTATGTGATATTAAAAATTAAAAATTAATATCAAAACTATATATAAATTTTGAGTCAATGTACAATGTTATACATGAACTTTGATTTTATGAAATTTTATATATACAATTTTGATTCGATTCAATTTTTACAAATCACTAACAACATTATCGAATTAACATCATTTTACATTTATATATTGCATACACAAACAACTATATTAATTCCGATATGAAAATAAATGTATGTATTTATTTCTTTAAATGTGTAGGATTGAATCAAAATTAAAGTTTTGTGTATACATATCAACCATAATTCAATTTTCATGTATATAATTACACCAACTCAAAGTTCGTGCATCAACTTACATTTGAAATCAAAATTAATGTATAAATTAAATATTTATCTCAAAATATTAATAAAATAAATATATTCTTTGTATGTCACGTGTAATTAAATCTTGATTGTCGAACTGTAAAAAAAAAAAAGGGTTTGTCGTATAACTTATACGTACATAGACGTGGCAGCCTTTAATCTTCTCATTAACTATTTATTTATACATAAATTATGGTTGTAAGGAAAGATCAGTGGTAGATTAGTTGAAGGTCAAAGTCAAACCTTGTAACCCAAGGCATCCATATAATTACGAAATTCTTATAAATAAATGATTAAAATTTCGAGAAAGTTACATATACGATGAAATGTAGGGTCAAAGAGCAAAGCTTGAGTCATTGATGGTAGCCTTTTGACCAAAAGAAAAGGCTAGTTAGAATAAAACATGAGAATTATGAAGTGTAAATTGGTCATAAGATAGGGCAAACCAGGTGCTTAAACAATGATTAATTAGACTAATTCAAAGTTCCGTTAGAAGGGAAGAGGGGTCTCTTAATTTTATTATTATTACTTATCCATAACTTCGTGAGGTAGATTTTTTTACTATAAAAGCAATCAATTTAGTCTTTACGCATTATTTTTTAAGGAATTATATAATATTATAGTTTGTGGTGTAATTGAAAGTCAAAAAATGTTGACTTATCGTGTTTTGAAGTAAAGTGAAGGAACGTGGGTAATTTAATCCCTGTTGTGTCTCTAAAATATTGAATTTTGACTCTTTTCCTATTAGTTTAAAATAACATATCATTCGAGGAACTATTTTTCATGGTAAGTAATCTAAATTGTTCATAATCTATAAAATAAGATTGAACAAATTATTCATTTAAAGAACCATTATGTCATCTGCAAGTCTAATGAGTGAGATAATTTGTCTTTGCAATCAAAGCTAGTTCAACTCCTAGAGATAGAAATATAAATGTGATTATTTAGATTGATAATGCATCAGACACGACCCAAGTTAAATTTATCCTAGGTTAGTTTATGAATTTATTCACTTCTGAAGTTTATGGTGTGACTTAACTTAATATTGAGTACGCAAATGACCATGCGTTTATAAGTCATATGCTTTGATATAATGGAAATTGTGCTATCACCGTGGTAAAATGAGAGTTGATTTGTTGTGTACATAACTTATGCATGACATGGTTTCACTCACAATAATGTAATTATAGCTTGATTGGAAGATTAAATGGTATCTTATCATAGGCATTGTATGAATTATGAAAATGGAACATGGACATGAGTCGTTCGTCTAAGATGAATGACTAATCATTACTGTTTGTAAGTAATGATCATTTTCTTCGCAGAAGATACAATGGTGACCATGATATAAAATGGACCAAATTAGGTGAATAGTTTAGCCTAAAGGGATTATGGATATCCTATGAGAGTAACACATATGACAAGGTCATTAAACAAAAGCTTAGTATATGTAGCTTCCATAATGGTATATAATACTTTTAGTGGATTGACTCCATGATTAAATAACTATATAATTAATAAACAAAGAGTTAGAATTTAATTACAAATAATTAAAACCCTAATATTTATATATGTTCCATTGGTCCATCTTTTACCTTAATTACGAATTGTATAATAAGAATCATTGAATGTATGGATGAAAATGGCGTATGATAAATAGATTGCATGTATTACTAGCTACAGTAAATGCATTTTCTCGAGAAGGTAAAAGATGAGTTAGAATTGATTTCTTTGAATTATAATTTATTTGGATTAGTGAATTAAATAATTGAGTTTAAAGTAAAAATTAAATTAAATAATCATCGTAATTATATTCTATTTGGACAATTAAGTCAATTTAAACATAGATTCTAATATGGTAAAGTTACATAATTTTAATAGAATTAGAATTGAATTGTATAAATTATGTGACTACCGATTATTAAAATTTATTTGATAGATTTCATAACGATATATAATTATAATCAAGAGTTTAGTCTCCGGTTTTTAATTGTATGACACCAAAACTAATAACTTTGTAATTATACTTGAGAGTTTAGCATGGAGAAGATCTTTGCCACTATGAGGGTAATTGAAGATACATTATTGAAGACTTTTATATATTTCTATTTTAATAAAATAGGTGATTCTAACTTATTGTAACTTAACAAGCCTTTTTTAATAACAAGCCTTTTTTTAACTCTTTATATACATAGCTTGTTTCGGTTAGTTAGGCGCATTTTTTAGAGAGCGCTTTATTTGTTTATAGAGTAACTCTTTTTTTGAGTGCAAAACTTTGTAATTAAAAATCGAATCAATCAGTTTACATATGAGCATTCAGAGAGAAAGTCCTAGAAAGAGAGTTATCTAGTTTGAGCATGGTGGACTAATTCTATAGGAAAGCCCCTATAGATAGAGAAAGCTTCCGAACTGCGTAAACAAACTTTTAGTGTCCTTCTCTAGTTTTGCCTACATTAGTGACTTAGTCCAATTACAACTTAATGTAAAATTGAAGAGTAAAAATCAATATTCTGTTAGAGTTTTTACTGATGAATGGAATTTCAACACTACACCTAAGTCAATTGTGAAAGTATTTAGGTTGATACAATGCTAAGAACTATTCATACATCCCAACCCTTAAATAGGAGGATAAATGCGCTTCTGCACGCTCGAGCCCACATTATTTTGCACTGGCAATAATGTCAATGCCAACCAAACTAAGACTCAATCGAATGATATAGGAAAAACCATTTAAGCTAAAAAGATTATAAGTAGTCCCATTTGGGAATAAAAAAATTTCAATGTACCCCATTTTGGAAAAGAAAAAAACACTCCATACATGCATGCATGTCATCTAAGCTAATGCAATAGTTAAATATTAAAGTCATTATCCTTTTAAGTAGTGGGTCTGTTTCCTAATCCAAAACCAATGTTATTTGGAATTTAGTAACATATAATTTGGAGAAAGTAAATGAGACAAATTAAGACATTGATTTTGATTTATAATGAAACATACATTGAACCATAAAGTGGGAATACAAACTTGGGTCATCTTTTTCCAACTGTCTTCACTATTTAAAGCTTTGCCTTAATTGTTTCATTCAAAAATAACAATTTTGCATAAGAGCGACGGTGTGAGGGGTACAAATCATCATCACCTATTCCTTTAATGGTTAGCATCCTTGTTTCATTGTCTTAATTAAGGGAGACTTGTGGTCAAACTTTAACTCTTCAATAAAACAACTTTTAGGGACCCCCTACAAAATTCACTATCCACACGTATTCAATTTATATTAAAATAACCAAATATATATATCTTCCTACAGTAAAGAGATATCATTCAACTACAAAAGTCCTAGTTTGATTAGACTTATTGTTGTCACAATTAAAGGATGTTATGGATTCAAATATATTTAAGTGTGTACTATTATAGTCGATTGAGTCTTAGGTCAAATGACATTGATATTATTGTTAATGTAGGAGGATGTGAATTCGAATGCGCTAAAGATCATTATCCTCCTATTTAAGAATACTTCTAGGCATTGTATCAAAAAAAATTATCTATCACTTATTAAATCAATTTAATGGACGAATTCAGTTCGATTCAAAAAGTTTATAATTGAAATTAAAAATCCAGTTTTCCCCTTAATTTAAGACAAAAAGGTTTTCTCAATATTTGAAAATAGAATAATAATGATAAGACTAAAACAGTTGATGTTCCTTCATATACATTTCCCTATGTGTAAAGGCACAGACAATAACAACTTTCTCCCCTCCTTGGATAACTCAAAACCTCCTCTTTATATTTATTTATATACACACTATTTCAACTTTGAATTTCTCTGTAGTCCATTACCCATCCCTCTTCATTTCTTTACTATTTCTCTATTCATTACTCTATTTTATTTTATCAATACTTTTTCATCACTACTTGGATTTTTAAAAAAAATTCTATTTGAATCTAATTTTCCTTTTTTTTTTCTTTCCCAATCATTTTAAAGGTGTATTCAATGGGAATAAAATATATTTCGCGGTTAATCGTTTACCTATTAGAAAAATATTCACAGCAAGAAAATTAATCCCTGCTACTAACGGTGAATACTTTGAATTCGATAAAAAATATATTTCATCATTCAAAATTATATAATTCTCAAAATATAAGTATAATGAATAATAGGGATTATTTAGAAACTGGATTCGAAATTAATATCAATTGAAGACTTGTACATGAGTTATTTGCTAATATAGTATCACGGTGATCTTTGTACTAAGAGCCGGATTGCATTTTTTCCTTTCTACTAAAAAAAGGCAAGTTAATCCTTCTATGTCATATCAAATAGCAAACTGGTCATTTTGTTAAAATTCTATTCATTTCTACTATTAAAAGTTGGTCCTCGTGCCACGTGTAATTTGTTAGATATGTCGTCAATCATGTCAATTTTTAACAATAGAAATAGATGAAATTTTTAACAGAATAATCGGTTTGTTATTTAATTTAGCGTACAATTATTAATTTACCTATTTTTTAGTGAAGAGGGCGAAATTCAATCTAACTATTGATAAAGAAGCCTCCATGATACTTTTATCGCCATTTATGATTTAGTCGATATTTTTTTTAATTCGATAGAATAATATAATAACTGAAAAAAATAAAAATAAATGAGAAGGAAATTTATAAAGAGAAAACCCAGCTGTATTTTGAGGCATCATATCATACCATGCATCACCGTGCTTATGGACTAAATGTAGCGCACACAGGAAAAGAGAAAGAAGAATAAACAACTAATCAAAGATATCTTTGAAGTCAACTTGATCGAGAATCATAACCGTCCAATTATAAGACCTAAAAACATTATAATAAAAATGAGTAGCTAAGCTACTGTTATTTTAATTCTATATATCTTATGGAATTTTCAAAATACACCCAAGAAGAAGATCCTCTTTATTTCTTTATTTATTAAATTTATTTGTGTAAAACCCTAATTTGCATGCAGGTTTCTACCAAGAAGATTTTGTATCACTTTGAATAATCTCATTATAAGTTTTAATAATACGGTTTAATATATTCGAATCTATATTTTCCTGCATTAATAACAATAACCATATCAATTAAACTAATACTCAATTAGCGGATGGAGTACAAATTCTAAATCATTGGCTAATTAATATATGGGACAATTCTTTTAAATATATCATTAAAAAAATTACATTTTTAAGAGAATATTAGATAAGGATCCTATATGGACCTTAAGATCAACATGAGGACTAATTCCTTTAAATATTTTTTAAAACAAAAACTAAAATTAATAATTATTTTTTGAACACTCTCGGTTCTGATTATTTTTGTTCTTTTTGATAAATTACTTAGAACTATCCACAGTCCTTCCTTAACTCATAAATAAAAAGATAAAAGGATCTGCTATGGATAATAATGCAGTTAATAAAATAATGTTTTAATTTCTTTTACTTACAGATTTAATACATATGTCAATCGAGTTATGAGTATCAAACCTTCAAACTTATCATTTAAAAAAACTAAAATTGAAATTAATTAATAGAATAATTTTTTTCTTAATTTTTTTATATTGGGACAGGGGATAAAAGTCACATGATTTGAACATGTGTCTATTATATAAATAATTAAAATAATATTTTTAAATTTATTTCTATTTGAATTAAGTATTGATCATAATGATATTGCGAATTGCTATGTAAACCAATCTAGTAATAAATATTATATAAAAAAGTAAAAAAAAAAGAAAACTAAAACTAAAAATCTAACATAAAATAGAAAAGCACTAGAACTAAAAACTTAATAATTTAGAAAAAAAAACTCATCATGTATACGTCTTAGAAATAAAATAAAAAATTAAAATTAAAAATCTAAAATAAAAAGAAAACTAAAAATTAGTAATTTAGGAAGAAAAACTTTGTATAGGTCTAGCAAAGAGTTGGACATATGTTATAATTTTGTGAAATTAGGACATTTTTTGGTTCATATTTAAGAAAGATAAGAAAATGTCAAAATGTATATGCTATATCCCATGTCTAAAAAATAATTTAATAAAATTATCCGATAGATTAATTCAGTTAGCATGCTCTAAGTTTGAGGACACATTTAAATATATTTTTCTTTCGATTTAAGGATTATAAAACGATTATAAAATCAAAATATTTGAACGAAGTTTTGGCAAATAACTTCTTTTTTTAATAATCTAATATAGCATATGTTGAAAAAGAAAAGAAAATAAAACCCATATCCGAAGACAAAATATAATAAGGCACCAATTTGTTGAAAAGACAATCTCGTAAGGAATGAAAAATCCGACATGAGGAGGATAGTCACAGCAAGTAATAGCTAAGCACACACATCAATGGGTTTTTTTTTCTTTTTGGCAGCAATATCTTTTTAATATAATTAGAGAATCAAGTGTTTGGGTGTTCATAATTTTATAATTAAAGCAAGGAGCTGTCATTTTGTGCACCTCCATGGCCTTTTGTTGCCATCTTACTGTACAAATTTTGTAATAGTAGAGACCCTTTCCAAGCTCATTCTCAGCAGTTACGCAATCTTTGTCATCCCCATTCAACAAGTTTTGAACTTTTCTGCATCAGAAACCACACTACACTTCACAAATGGAAAAAATAATCACCGCAAAAAATAGCTTTAGAGGTGTCTATGGTGCAAGTACAGAGAATTTGAGGAGGATGTATAGATAGAGATATCCATGAGTATCATCCATCTATTTCTTTGCCGATATGGGTTGTAAATCAAAGCTACTCCACGTCCCTTTACATCTATTAAAATAATAAATAAGGGGTGAAGTGATAAGTCGTGCTGCGCTATCAAAAATAGAATATGAGTTTGAATCTTAAAAATATAAAATTTACTTCGATTTCTAAATTTGGCAACTAGATTTATTTTAGTAATTGTATATTATTTGGCTGGTAATTAAATCTATTCTGATCCCTAAATTTGGATTCTGTCAAGATTAATGATGTGATCAATGTCACTAGAACAGGACCAAACTGGACAAATCGAGAATTGATCGATACAAAAGGATTGAATCAATTTACTCGAAAACTACTTGGAATTGGTAAAAATAAAAAATCGAGACAGTTTGATAGTCGAATAGTTTGAATCGGTTTAATAAAATTTTTTTTATGAATTTTAAATTAATTAATTATTATAGGTCCAACGGTCTGATAGTCCACTAGTCCGACTATTAAAACATTGAATGTGACACTCTAAGATTGTACTACATCATCATATAAAAATTTATAAATATTTTAATTTTCAAGTGATGATGTGACATAATCTCATAGTGCCACATCACTAAATTTTTATAGTTTTCAAGTTCAGGGACCAAAATAAACCTAATTATCAAATTTAAGTATTAAAATTGATTAAAAAAATATAAATACTAAACTGAACTTAGTAAGAAAAAAAATTATCCCTTAAAATAAATAAATGTAAAATTTAAAGATTTTTATAATAGTTGAGTCTATACAATTTCTATATGATTATCAATTCATAAATAAATTATTAATTTAATTGGATAATAATATATAAATTTATTTTTAATAAAAATTAATAGCATAAATAAATAAAAAAGATTAATAGCGGAGGAACTAAAAAGTGAATAAAAAATGCATATACGGAGGAGAAGGGAAAAACCGCGTGTGCACGTGCAAGTTTAGAACTGGCATTGGACTTTACAGCTTTAAAACTGTTTCTGTTTTTCAATTAATGTCCACAATAAAATACAAAATCTATTTACCATTAAATATTTGTTTAAATCAAGATGACTATCTATTTTGTGTTTCTAGATGGGTTGGAATTGGGTAATGGTTAGGATTTATATATAATAACTCTGAATCGGGTTTGATTTAATTTTGATTTTGATTTTGATTCGGTTTATAAATTTTTATTTGAAATTGGATTACATTTTATTCTATTTATTTTTAAAAAATAATTAATTATCCTTATACGTTAATGTTAAAGAGTAAATTGGTCATTCTACCAAAAATTCCTTTCATTTATACGGTTAAAAATTGTTCCTAGTACTTCAGCATGAAGTATATGTGGCATGCCACGCGTAACTATCTAGTTATTTCATCAACTATGTTAATTTTTTAATAGTACAAACGAGTAAAGTTTTTAACAAAAAAAAGAGAGATCAAATTACTCTTTGATCTAGTATATAGGGGCTAATTTGCTTATCTTTCTTTAGAAGAAAAAAATATAATCTGACTCCTAATATAGGGACATTGATGATACTTTTACCATCATAGTTATAATCGGATAACGCCTGTTTAAAAAAAAATAGTTTTATTGATTATGTAAGAGTTATAATAATAGATAAGAAAACATAAAGGTCAAGTACAAAGGGAAAGTCGGTAGCAATGCATGTGACAAAAAATGGTAAAAGTATCATAGAGGTTTCTGTACTAGGAGTCAGATTACATTTTGCCCATTCTACTTCCATATATATTAGATCAAAGAGCAAATTGATCCTTTTAGTTAAAAAATTCATTCATTTGTATTGTTAAATACTAACGTGATTGATGAAATAATCAAACAACATCACATATACCTCATGTTGATGTACAATGATCAGTTTTTAATAGCAAAAATGGATGACATTTTAAAAAGAAGAACCAGTTTGCTCTTTGATCTAACGTACATGGACCATTTTGTCCTATTTTTAGTAGATGAGGCAAAATGCAATCCGACTCCTAATATAAGAACCTCCATGGTACTTTTACTAGTGTTAATAATTAGACCTAAAATTTAAAATCTAAATTTAGAGAGACTAAATTCCTAAAAGTAAAAGTAAAACGACTAAATTCCAAATCACGATAAGTACAATGACTTGGAGCATATCTTAACCTATATAAAATAAAAGAAAAACAATATATTATATAAACTTAAAAATACATTAGGCCAAGCTTGGGCTTTGAGTTTCAAAATTCGAGCATGGCTCGTTTTAAATGGCCATACTTTTTGCCCCAACTCGTTTTTTAAACCAAACATTTTCATCTAAACCCTCTCAAATATTGAATCAATTTTTAAACTTTAACAAGTAACTAAACTATAAGAAATGAAAGAATCATGGGTCCTATTTCATCTCAAACCAGGCAAAACAAGCTTTATTTTAATAATAAAAAGAGCAAAAGTTATCTAGAGATTAACACGAGATAAGTATCAATTAAAAATTTAAACACAATTTTTTTACCATTCCACTTGTGAACCATTCCACAACAAAACTACGTATAAGGAAATAAGAATTTGAGTGCTTATATTGAGTTACTACCTTTGAATATAAATATCCAATCATACCCATATTTATATAAGAAAAATTAATAATATTTTAATAGGTAAAGCTAATAATCAAACACCATGTTTATGAATTCCCATCCTCTAAGGCTTATACACAGAGTTTTGTCCAATATCATTATGACAAAACGTTGTAATAAATACATAATCTACCCCCCTCTAAAATGGCATAATAATGGAGGATACTATCAAAGAAACTTAACAACACAGTGAACCTACCTACCTACAAATTGTAGTTGGTTCTCAAATCCGTGACTCAATGGCCAGGTGGGCCGGTGCTCTATGTATTCATAATTGGTTTAAAATCTCAACAACAATATAATCTTTTAGCCTTTAACCAATGAACTCAATTATGAGAAAGTTTATGCATATGAACACAGTAGTTGCATGCATATCCAAAGGCATTCCCATTGGGAAAAAAAATCTTAGTGATGTATGCAAATAAGATTAGGGGTTTGACATTGGGATTTTACACAGCTACAGAAGATCTAAAAGGGGAGATATGATTCCATAACAGAAGGAAAAAAATATATGGAAAACTCTGTTGGCACAAAATTAAGCACATAGATATATGGGAAAATTTAGCATAGATTTGTTTTTTTTTTTTTAGACAAATTTGAAGATGTTTTGGTTAAGAAGTCTATATTAGATTTGTTTTGGGTATTCAATGATGTAAGATTGGTTTAAAAGATATATGTACATATATTTTTGGTCAGACATGATCCCCTTTGAACTTCCATCGATCCTCTCAAACCTACTGTTTTGCTCTGTGTTCCTCCATTATCTCCTTAAAAAAGGCTAAAATTCAGCCTCGTGCTTCTTCACTTTTCATGTTTTAAGCTCCTTTTACCCCACCCTTGGTAGTAAAAAATTTTATATACCTGCACCATTTAATATCTAATTATGAGTTGTGATAATTGTTTACCTCATTCTTTAATGATGTTGTTAGGGAATTAATTCTCGATCATATAAATGGAGCACATTTTATGATCAATCACTGCTACTGACGATAAATACCTTAATTTAAAAGAAATCTTAATATCTAAAATATAAAAAAAATTAAATATTCAACTGTAAATCAAACAGTAAACAATATTTTCCCTTGAAAAAAAAAACAAATATCCATCCAATGGTGAAGAAGAAAGAAGAGAGAGAAAGGAAATAAAGGGAAGCATCGTGTGATGCTTCGAGTCATGCTAGGCTTTTTTTTTTTCCTTTGGTATCAACTGGTGAGGCGTTGACAAAATGAACAGTTGCTAGACAGAGTGAATTCTAAATTATTCATTCTAGTTGTATACTTGGAGTACAAAAATAATAATAAAGTGAAAAAGGAAAAATAATATATAATTAATTACATTGAACAGTTGTATGCATTAGCTTGCTATTTAAGTAGAGCTTCTTATGGTTTGATGAGAATCATAAGATACATGCCAGCCCTTTCTTCTCCTACCTGTCTATTCTTCCCACGTTTCTTTTACTTCCATTTCTGCTAATTATCATTCATCATCTTCTTCATCAATCCTAAACCATAAATATATATCAGCATTCATCTTCTTCTTCCTTCAATCCAAGATATACATATAGCTTCAGTGTATAAATAGTTTTTGAGAGAATGTTGGTGTTGTGGATTGGAGCTTTGGTTCTTATTGCATACATTACACATTGGGTTTATTACTGGAGGAATCCTAGATGTAGTGGCAAACTCCCACCAGGTTCTATGGGTTTCCCACTTCTTGGGGAAACTCTTCAGTTCTTCAGCCCCAATACTACTAATGATATTCCTCCCTTTGTTAAAGAGAGAATGAAAAGGTCAATTTGCTTTTTCCTCAATGATAATCTTTTGTTTCTTTTTTCTGTTTTTGGTTTTTTTTTTTTCATTACATAACATGTTGGTTACTACTTGGTTGCAGGTATGGGCCGGTATTCAAAACGAGCATAGTGGGGCGACCGGTGATTGTATCGGCTGACCCGGATCTCAATCACTTTGTGTTTCTACAAGAAGGGCAATTGTTTCAGAGTTGGTACCCGGATACGTTCACCGAGATCTTTGGACGCCAAAATGTGGGTTCTTTACATGGTTTTATGTACAAGTACCTAAAGAATATGGTGCTTAATCTATTTGGTCCTGAAAACCTTAAAAAGATGCTGCCTGAAGTTGAGAGAACAGCTTGTAGAAGATTACAACGATGGTCAAACGAAGAAAGAGTTGAATTAAAAGAAGCAACTGCTAGTGTAATTACACATATACACCGTCCCCCCACATTCATGTTTTTAAGTTTCAGAATGCAGTCTAATGATGATATACCTTATGTCTTTATTTGCAGATGATATTTGATCTGACGGCCAAAAAGCTGATAAGTTATGACCAAGACAATGCCACCCAGAATCTGAGGGAGAATTTTGTTGCTTTCATACAAGGATTAATCTCCTTTCCCCTGGATATTCCTGGAACAGCATATCACAAATGTTTACAGGTAGTTAACCTTGTCATTCCAGTTCAAAATAACAAGGTTAAAAAAAATCCATTCTTTTGTGTATTGATTCTTGAATGTTTTACTTTTTCAGGGAAGGAAAAATGCAATGAAAATGCTAAAGAATCTGCTAAATGAAAGACGGGCAATGCAAGGGAATAGCCGAAATGACTTTTTTTATTTTGTCCTTGAAGAACTTCAGAAAGAGGGAACAATTCTGACAGAGGCAATTGCTCTGGATTTGATGTTCGTTCTACTATTTGCTAGCTTTGAAACAACTTCCCTGGCTCTAACTTTAGCAATTAAATTCCTTTCTGACGACCCTTCAGTGCTGAAAAAACTAAGGGTATGTGAAATGATTCCTGAATCTGCAAAATCCGAATCCTTTTCTAAACAAACATGGAACTTATGTATTTCCACTTTATAGGAAGAGCATGAGGCAATTCTACGAAACAGGGAAGACACAGACTCTGGACTTACATGGAAAGAATATAAATCAATGACATACACATTCCAGGTGAGAGAATTTGTGATTTAAACTTACAAGGACATATTATCAGTTGTGAAAGGTTGTTTGTTTCCATACTGACAAGTGCAACTTACAGTTCATCAATGAAACAGTTAGACTAGCAAATATAGTGCCGGGAATCTTCAGGAAAGCACTAAGAGAAATCCAATTCAAAGGTATTATGCATCAAAAATATTTTGAGACCCACCTTCAAATTGTTATATTAAAAAAAAAATTTATCCTTGCAATAAATATGAAAGCTAACACACATCAAATTTGATGATAATGCAGGATATACCATTCCAGCTGGTTGGGCAGTAATGGTGTGTCCCCCAGCTGTGCACCTGAATCCAGCAAAATACCAAGATCCCTTGACCTTTAATCCATCAAGATGGGAGGTGGGTTAATTCACAATTCCATCAACTTTTACCTGCAAAATTGCTACTAAATCAAAATCACATAAAATGATTCTTGTACTTCTTTAACTGCAGGGAGTGGAAATAAATGGAGCCACAAAGAGTTTCATGGCATTCGGTGGTGGCCTTAGATTTTGCGTTGGAACAGACTTCACTAAAGTGCAAATGGCTGTGTTTCTCCATTGTTTGGTGACAAAGTACAGGTAAGAACAAATTACAAGATGTTCTATATCTGTCCAACACACTTTGTGTCAGGGAGAGCAAGAGACAAAAGAAAAAAAAAACTCATCTAAATCTATGAATCTTTCAGGTGGGAACCAATCAAAGGTGGAAATATATTTCGATCTCCAGGTTTACAGTTTCCAGATGGCTTTCACATACGGCTCATGGAGAAAACTAGAATGGAGTAACTTTTACAGAAACAGCAAACAATGTCAATCCAAGTCAGGCTATATGGCTAAGAAGCAAAACACAAAAATGTTCCAACTTTGCATCTTACCAATCAGCGTTGCTACTATTCTTTTTTTTTTCTTGGACTGCAGAAGAGGATAACAACTTGTTAGTAAATCTTCATATTGTAGACAAATTTAGAAAATAGAGAATGTATTCGGTCACTGCTCCAACCAAGATTAAATCATAGTTTCACCAATGGTCGTATATAAATTTTGTAATCTCATCATATACTTGAGAAAAATGGAAAAAGAAAAAAAGAAAAGAAATATGATATAACGGGTCATATTTTTTCACAGCTTTTCCTGTTTGTTTTTTTTCTTCTTTCTGAATATTAGGCTTTATTCTTAGAATTTTACATATCCATATTCTCGGATGAAAGAGGAAAAAGGAACTTCTTAGCAATGCAACTTCAAACGTGAGTAATCTAACAGTTCAATCAGAAGTCAAATTTCCTCCATTCCAAGTGTACTGTATGATTCTACAACTTTTGACACATCTACCTTTTGAACAATATGCAGACACTAATAAGAATAACCAGTGTGCCCTTTCTGAATGGTTGTGCCTGTACTCATGGTGGCGATGCTTCTTTTATATCAACAACCACGTTTGTGGTGCTTGGATTTCATATGGTTTCTGGCATGAATGTGAGACTACCAATACCAATATTCTGACTTGAGATATATACTGAATCTCTGCATCAAACCCAAACTTGTCCTCATAAGAAAGAAGGTATTATCTATTCAAATATAGCCAAAAGGAAACCAAATGGCACTATCAAACTCATCAAGATGCTGTTTATGATAACTGAAGTAAACAAAAACCCCAGCATTCCCTTCTGGAAAACAAATGGTAACAGGTGTATCATTAACACAACATCGTCACAAGTATTTCCAAATAAAAAGAACTAACAAAAACATGAAATGCAATTGTCAAAATAACAGGCAGGTTTCTCCAACATTCTCACAGGGGTAATCTAAAATGAATTCGCAGTTTACAAGATTTACTAATCAATAGCCACACACATCAATAGCAATTTGTTACAATACTTCTAAAGCTACTGCAATAAGACTTCATATAAGTAATCCAGCAAAGTTCAGTAATAGTAAAATAAAGTTTTCCAGATAGAATTTAAAAGATGGAGTTGAAGCTTCTTTGCCTTGATCATAAAGACATAAAACTGAAGCTCACTAAAAGAATAATTCAAATCACAGCATTAATCTAGCAACAGAAAATTCAAATAATATAAAATCCTATTCAAATAGAAAATGACTTCAACAAGTTGTGTGATAATTTGAATACAAACTGAGTGTTCTCCATGCCTCATTCTGCAATTTACAAAACAGATGCTAGAAAACAATCAGCAAAATCATTTATTATGTCCATAAATAGATTAACAAACCTTAACACCATTTAAAATTTAAATTGGAAATAGTTTTACTAGCCTCTCTCATATCTTTACCAAAGAAAGACAGGCCAAGCATCTGGCTAGCATTTGCGTGTCTTAACGTAGAATTCTTGAGGTTTAAAACGAACATCATGGAAAAGAAAATCGTAGGAAAAAAAATAAACAGAGATTCTTTCTCAACGATCTCCGCCCCCCAATTTTTTTTTTTAAAGTTTTGATTTCCCTCCAAATTTCAAAAATTTAAAAATGCGCAAAACTGTTTCATTCTTTTCTCAATTAAAGAACATAGCGAATACATGTCAAATTCATACAGCGGGTAGGAAACGTACTTAATTTACTGTTAATCATCGCCGGAATCCGTAACGTCTGCAACTCGTCCGTCGAATTCCTCTCCGCCTCCACTAATTCCGCCATAAAAAACACCGTCTCGCGCCACTTTAAAAATAGAATTAAACGTCAACTTTTCGAGCTTTGTTGGAGAGGATATATCAACTGAAGCAAAAACCCCTTTAGGTGAGAAATGGTTTGCCGATAATCACATCCTCTTCAAACTGTTTTTTTATTTTTATTTTTTCTCTACCGTTGAACAATGTGGACATGGAGGGATTGGAGAAAGCATTTTATAATTGTCACTAACCGACTTTCACATAAAATTCCATCCACGCTAGATTGCTTCTAAAACAATAATCACATAAAATTTTACTTTGGAACTCAACAATTCTTCTACTTCTATAACTGCAGGGCGTAGAAATAAATGGAGCCACAAAGAATTTCATGGCATTTAGTGGTGGCATGAGATTTTGCGTCGAAGCAGACTTCAGTGAATTGCAGAATTTAATTTTTATAGGTTATAAATAACATAATATATATAGATGAACTGAAATTTGGTTAAGTAATTTAGCTGAAATTGTGGTTAATTAAAGCTCGGAGATTAAATTGTAAAAGTTTAATAGTTATAGATTTTTAATTAGGAAAAAGCTTGGAGACTTAAATAGCAATTATTTAAAGGATTAAAATGGTAAATAAACTAAATTTAAAATATATGATAGTGGGATTTGATGGTGGATACCATTAACTTAAACTAATTAAATATTTTTGTAAATTAATTAGATTAAAACATGTTAATTTAAGTATAAATAATAAACATAATGGAAAGAAAGAGAAGATATTATCATCTTCATCTTCAACCCGTGGAAACCAAAGAAAAAAGGAAAGGAAGAAAGCTTGAAAATCCTTGGACATTCGGCTATAAGATTGAAGTAATTTCTAGTCATTTTTCTTTGATTTTTATGGAAATTAAATTATGGGAGCTTGATTTAGCTAGTTCATGTATCCATTTGTAAAACTGTTAAAATTTTTTAAAGATGTCACTTTTGAGAAATGGATGAATTTGGTGTGAAAATAGAAATTAAGCTTAGATTATGAAAAAAAAACTAAATTGTAAAGCTTAATTGTTAGTTTCATACATTAAGGACCAAATTGAGTAAAATGTAAAACTGTTATGCAATTTTTATAGGAATAGACAGTAGGAGGTCCCTAATGAATATATGTGAAATTAGGTTTTAATCCGAAGCTTTATACTGAAAGTTATGCTTGTCCTGAGTTTAGGGATTAAATTCAATAAATTGTAAAATATGTCTGATATTATACTTGATTGTGGATTGAATGAAAATTGATGGTGTTATATATTTTGTGATTATATGTAGCTAACATCGACGCAAAATAGTCGAGAGGGAAAGGAAAAGTGAGAGCCGACAACAAGTGATACGAGCTTTCGATTTGTATTTCTAGTATTCGTGATCAATCTAATTATTGCATATTCATATTGAATTGCATGATTTAGTAATGAGGTGAGTATATAGTGGTTGTATGAATTAAATTGTGGTGATTGTTATGGTATCAATATAGAGAACTAAATTGAATAAAACAGGAAGCAATATGATTTAATTGATATGTGATAATTGTTATGAAATTGAGTTGAAACATGTTATATGATGTGTTAGAATGGTGAATTGATGATGAATTGGGAATGATGGATGTGAATTGAACTATGTGATGAAATTGGAAAATTGATTACCCTATTAACTGTTCGAGCAGAGTCAGATATAAATGGCATGCCATAAAATTAGATTGTGTATGGGTTTATACTTCAGTTTATCTGATGATGCACTTATGTGCCAATATATTTGCTTTGGTTCATCGAATGATACACTTATGTGTTAGTATATTTACTTCGATTTATCCAATGATGCATTATGTGTGCTAGTGTATTTACTTCGGTTTATCTGATGATACACTGCAATGTCAGACTGGGATGCAGGTTGATTAATTTGTGTACCCGTCTTAAATCCGAGTCAAGTTAATAGAATTATAAAATGTTGATTAGGTTAAATAATATATGAATTGGATTGATATCATGGTTTGATGATTCAAATGTAAATTGCGATATATGAATATCAATAGCATGTGAAAGATCATGCAAACAGATTATACAAGCCTAGAGGGCCGAAATGGAATTTGTCAAATCAATCATTTTGATTTGAAAATGATATATATAATGTTGTGATCAAATATCATTAATTGGATATGATTGTAAACATTATTGACAATAGTATGTTAATATGATATGATCATTAGATTGATTAATTGAATTATGTATGGGTTCATTCATAAGAGATAACTGGTACTCTTAATGACATGTATTGACTGATGTGTTGATTAAGAATTGGCATTAATGACATATGAATTAGTTGATAATAAAATTAGTATTGGATGAATGCAATTGATATAAACTTATATTACATTTACTTGAATTATGAAAATTATCACTGACAATTATCGTTCAGCATACAGTTTTTTTTCTCGTGCACAAGTTTAGGTACATTTCAAAGTCACAATAAATAATTCCAGCATTTAAAAAGTGATCCCTAACTCAACAATGTTTATATGATCCCTTTTTATTCGTTATATGGCATGTACCTAGGTTAATTAGTATTGAACAAATGTCAAAGCGAAGTTGCGACGAGGAACCCTTAAAGTTGCGACGTCAACTCATTATTTTGAAAACATTACAATTTAGTTCTAGTTTGACATCGGGTTAGCAATAGAGCTTTCATAAGCTCATATAAGATCCAAAAGTCATTACAAATTATTTTATACACATGTTTTACTTATACTTGAATGTTAATGATTTTAAATCGAATGTTATTTGATTGTAGTTACTCCGGGAACGAATGTGACACCTTGTAACTCGAACCCAACAATCAGGTCGGAGAACAGGGTGTTACAAAAGATGTAGTCAACAAAACCTTAAGAGAGATAAGGCTCAAACCCATTAATTAGAGTCTCCCTTGATTGAAACTTGACTTGACGCTTGATGTAACATCAAGTCTCGAGTTCTATGAGACAAAATACATCATCAGTATCTGACTGCTAGCACTATAAATAATTTCATCTTAAAATTAAAGTGTTAGGTACCTATAATGATAAAGTAAGGATGTGTAATGTAATCTTAGTGGACTCATAGCATTAATATGTGAGAGTTACGATAACACTCTCAATGGGATCTACTTATGTGAGTGGGAAGTGTCGCCGCTTCTAGGAGCTTAAGGGCTTGGCTCTAACAACACTCATGAAAAGAGAACAAACAAATGGTCATAATAGTGTCCCCAGATACTACGCATTGATCGATGTTGAAATCATTGTGTGAGATGTGTTCAGTTAACCAAATTGAATAATTGGTTCAAAGCTTAATCTACCATGCAATTTCAATTAACTTTAACATGTTTTCACTAAGTGAAGGTTTAATTGTAAGATACTTTCATTTATGCAAATTGATTTACAAGATTATCAAAATCTAAAATATAGATTATCAAAATCTAAAATATCTTAAAAATGAGAGGAGATTGCTGGAATACTTTTAAATATTTATAGTATTTCAATAACTATAAATGAAATGGTGCAAGTAATCAAAAGATATATTTTCTTTGTTAAAAATAGAATGTTGATAATGACAAGAAAAGAGTGAGAAATAGACCACGCAAATGATTTTACTTGGAAACACATTCAGGAAAAAAACCACGGGCAGAGGAGAATAAAATTTACTATGTCAAATTTGAATAAGTTACAAGGAGTATAGACTGCGTCTATTTATAGGTTTAAAAAATCTTATTCTAATCAACCTCTAATGAAGTAATGCAGTAAGGTTGAAACACCTTATTCAAATTAATATCAAACAGAGGAAGTATACCTCTATATTGATTCTTCTTGTGCAGCCAGTACCGTACCGCGGGGGCCATATCTTGCTTATTGGAGATCCATAATGGGTTGCGGCCCTCAGTCTTCGCCCTTGTGGACCCCCCTATCTTGCCACTTATATTTTATTTTAATAAGCATTTGGGTCACAACTCTAACATTTTTGGTTATTAATAAAGAGTTATAATTATTTATAGTAATGAGTGATGTCTCTTAAAAATGAAAAATTATATCACTTGATTTTTAATAAATAATTACAATATTCAAGTAATATTACTTGGAGTTATATTTATTTATGAAATGTTATTTGAATAGTTATATCTATTTAAGATATATTACTTGAATAATTATGTTTATTTAAAATGTATGATTATTCAGAAAAACACCTATTGAACAATTACGTCTCTACAAGGAGAAATAGAGTTCTTAGAAATAGGAGTGAGATTTCATTTAGAAAGTTCTCAAAAAGTTCTTTCTTTTATTCCTCCATCTCTATTAGTCTTAGATTGTTTTATAAAGAATTATTGTAAAAAAAAATTATAGAAATTGATTTTCATTTTATACTCTACCCAATACTTAATGGACTCTTTTTCATCAATGCAAAACGAAAATAGTCATCCTACTTCATTATATCTCGAGATTCATTTGCTTGAAACTTATTTGCACAACAAATATAGCTTAATGCAAATAGAACCTTAAGATTTTCCTCACCAAAATTTCACACTAAGAGATGACCTTCGATCAATGGGGTTCGGATATGCTCATCCATATCCATGATGAGGGGGTCCAATCCATTTATGGTCACTAGAGTAAAAAAATCTATGATATTAGCTCAAGGCTAATTATTTACTCTATTTACATGCAAGAAAATGCATGACTCATTACTAAGTTCTTTTGCTGAAGCTAAAAATCGGCTTGTTCACTTAAAGAGTCTATATATTAGCTCCACAATTGTTGTGTGAATATAGTTTAACCTCTTTTACTATTATTTGATGTTAATACTTTTATTATTTAATATTTACTTAATACTCACCCAATTGTTGTGTGAACAGTAAAATATAATCAATTTCATCGAAGAGTTGAATGTATCGGCTTACCTATTTAAGGAGAACTTCCCATGGCTGATAAGAATCATAATATGCATGCCAATTGCCAACACTTTCTTCTCCATGTTTCTTTATTCCTACAACCCTTCCATTTCAGCTAATATCATCATCAACCGTTGCCATTTCCTTCATCCATCATAAACCATAATTATATATATCAGCATTTCAGTCAAAGATGTTGGTGTTGTGGATTGGAGCGTTGGTTCCCCTTATATGCATCACATATTGGGTTTACCACTGGAGGAATCCTAGATGTAATGGCAAACTCCCACCAGGTTCTATGGGTTTCCCACTTCTTGGTGAGACTCTTCAGTTCTTCAGCCGCAACACTACTAATGATATTGCCCCCTTTCTCAAAGAGAGAATGAAAAGGTCAATTCAATCTCCATGGGCTTTTCCTCGTGATAATCTTCTTAATTATTCCACTCCATAACATGTTCATTGCTACTTGGTTGCAGGTATGGGCCAGTATTCAAGACGAGCATAGTGGGACAACCGGTAATCGTATTGACCGACCCGGATCTCAATCACTTTGTGTTTCTTCAAGAAGGGCAACTGTTTCAGAGCTGGTATCCTGATACGTTCACAAAGATCTTAGGACGTCAAAATGTAGGATCCTTACATGGCTTCATGTTCAAGTACCTAAAGAATATGGTGCTTAGTCTCTTTGGCCCTGAAAATATAAAAAAGATGCTCCCTGAAGTTGAGCAAACAGCTTGTAGAAGGTTACAACGATGGTCAATCCAAGAAACAGTTGAATTAAAAGAAGCAACCGCTGCTGTACTTACACAAATACTCCCTCCCCCATATTTATGAAGAAATCTCAATTTTTAAGTTTCAGAATACAGTGTAATGATACCTTTGTCTTTTTATTGCAGATGATATTTGATCTGACGGCCAAAAAGCTGATAAGTTACGACCAAGACAATGCCTCCCAGAATCTGAGGGAGAACTTCGTTGCCTTCATAAAAGGATTACTCTCCTTTCCCTTGGATATTCCTGGAACAGCATATCACAAATGTTTACAGGTAGTTAACCAGTTATATTTTTGGCCATTCTAGAGCATAATAACAAATGTTTACATGTAGTTAACCATTTTTCTATTGTATATTAGTTCTTGAAATTTTTATATTTTCAGGGAAGGAAAAATGCAATGAAAATGCTAAAGAACCTGCTAAACGAAAGGCGGGCAATGCCAGGGAAGAGCCGAAGTGACTTCTTCGATTTTGTCCTTGAAGAACTTCAGAAAGAGGGAACAATTCTAACAGAGGAAATAGCTTTGGATTTGATGTTCCTTCTACTATTTGCCAGTTTTGAAACAACTTCCATGGCTCTAACTTTAGCAGTAAAATCCCTTTCTGATAACCCTTTAGTGCTGAAAAAACTAAGGGTATGTGAATTTATATTCCTGGATTTGCAAAATCGGAATCGTTTTTTCGAACAAAAATGAACTTAGTATTTCCACCTTACAGGAAGAGCATGAGACAATTCTACGAAACAGGGAAAATACAGACTCTGGGCTTACATGGAAAGAATATAAATCAATGGCATACACATTCCAGGTGAGAAATTTGTGATCTAAGCTTATAAGGACATGGTATCAGTTGTAAAAGGTTGTTTGTTTCCATACTGACAAGTACAACTTACAGTTCATCAATGAAACAGTTAGACTAGCAAATATAGCGCCAGTAATATTCAGAAAAGCACTAAGAGAAATCCATTTTAAAGGTGGGCATGAAATTTGTTCCAAGACCCACTTTCCAATTGTTATATTAAAAAAATTTGGCCATGAATTTATAAGAAAGCTAACACACCAAATTTGGTGATAATGTAGGATATACCATTCCAGCTGGTTGGGCAATAATGGTCTGTCCCTCAGCTGTGCACTTGAATCCAGCAAAATATAAAGATCCCCTGACCTTTAATCCATCAAGATGGGAGGTTGGTCAATACTCAAATTTTCATCCGCTTTACCTGCGAGTTGATTCTAAACTTTGAAACTCAAAACCATTCTTCCACTTCTATAACTGCAGGGCGTAGAAATAAATGGAGCCACAAAGAATTTCATGGCATTTGGTGGTGGCATGAGATTTTGCGTCGGAGCAGATTTCGCTAAAGTGCAGATGGCTGTGTTTCTCCATTGCCTGGTTACAAAGTACAGGTAAGAACAAATTACAAGATGTTTTATATATGCCCAGCACATTATGTGTGAAAGAGCAAAAGACAAAAACTCATAAATCTTGAACCTTGTTTCAGGTGGGAACCAATCAAAGGAGGAAATATACTCCGAACTCCAGGTTTACAGCTTCCAGATGGCTTCCACATACGGCTTATGGAGAAAACTAGAATGGAGTAAGTTGTTCGTGCAGAGTGATTGCTCGTGACTCTAAAGGCATGGAAAAAAAAAACCCCAAGTATATCACTCTGCACAACAAAAGGCAACAGGTATATCATTAACACAACATCATCATAAGTAATTAAGGTTGTATTCAAATAAATGGAACTAAAGCTACTGCAATAAGATTTCATATTCCAGGGTAGATAGCACAAAGTCGACACATATAAGTAATCCAACAAAGAAAGTGGACTACCTCAAGGCAGATCCATTTGTTGGCATAGACTTCTACCTCAAGGCAGTAAAAACATAGAAGCATATTATAAACTCTAATTGTCCTACCTTGATCCATTGTCAAGAAGTGTAACCGAGTACTAAATTGGCACTCTTCTCCCTCAACTTCACTCAATTCAGAGTCCTTCAATATAGCTGCATCGAAATTTCAAGCAAAAGCATGTTCAGCATAATGCATCTATCCCAGTACCTTACATTTTGGGAAGGTAAAAGCTAAAAGACAAAAGTAACATGCTCTGAAAGCCACTTGTTTCTTACCAGATGCCGCCTGATCAGTTTTTGTATTGAATTTAAAAGATGGAGCTGAAACTTCTTTTGACTTAATTGTTCCCGCAGCAATCTCAATATCAATGACGTTATTTCTCAACATGATGTTCATTTCATCAATTTCTCAACTATCCACAGACATAAAGTTGAAAGCAATCAGATTCTACATTACCTTCATTCCATATAATTTTTTACAGTGCTGATAAAACTGAGCGTTAACAGATATTTCCACAAGATGAAGGTACATGCCTTTGCAAAGGACAGCAAATAAGCTAAACAGGAGAACAGAAAATAAAAAAAGACATAGGACTAAAGTTGATTAAAAGAATAATTCAAAGCCCAACATAAATATTAGAGTTGTGACTTAAATTCCTGTTAAACAAATAATACACTGGTAAAACTAGAGAATCCGTGGTGGGCTTAAGGTTGAGGGCCGAAGAACAAGTGTCAATAGTTTATCCCTCTTTAGAAAATGGTTGTGACTATCTTGCTTCTCAATGTATTGATATTCCAGGTAAGCCACTAAAATGCTTGAAAAATGCTTAAAACACTTAAAATCATTTTAGAGAAACATATCAAATCATTATATTAAAAAGTTGATGAGTATTATAAAATTTTAAGTGTGTTTAATGATATCTTTTATAATAGTTCCACAAATTAACTTAGGAGTAAATATATAATTTTTTTTATCTCTTAACTCTTTGTTATTTCAAAAGCCTGATCAATCAAAGCTGACAATATTGCACATTTTTATATTATTTATTTTTAATATCATTATTCTTCTTTTATACTTTGTTTTTTAACTCATGAAATTTCAATAATTTAATTTTTCTAAAAAAATATTTATCTAAATAAAATAATCACTAAAATAATGCATTTTGAAATGCTAGCATTTTAAATATCTCTAAAATTTGAAAATTCTTTACCGAAACACATTCTAAATTATTTAATTTAAAAAAATTATTAATATTTAAATTATTTTTATTTAAAGAAAATGGAGCAAGGGGAGGGCAGCACTCTACTATTAGTATGCTTTGCCCCGACCCCATCTTGTCATGTGATGAATGTTAAAACTTGAATACCATTATCACATCTGTGAATGTCGAATACAACTATAATCATCTCAGTCTCCACAATTGATATATATTAGTTATTTCTAATTTATTCGATATACATATGACATATAGACATAAAAGAACAAGTTTTAAATATCTCACCTAAACATCTTTATAGTTATTATTGTTACATAAACACTCTACCACCCAATGACCTTTACGCTGATACCATATAACCACTTGGATTTCACTTGCTTAACTTCGCCAACCATATCTGCTCTACCGTGAGCATTGTTCTACCAAGACTTATAGAACACACAAACCAAACACTTCTAACAATCAAGTTATTTCGACAAAACAATCATCACTTGTCACTCACATACTCTGCAAATTAAGTAATGTCACATTAATTACTTAATAAAAGACCACCAAAAACACTAGCAAACCTTTCAAGGATGACATGTATCTTAAGAAAATCAAACTCTTATAAATACCTCTCTCACCTTCAAGAATAAGATATATCTCTTATCCTTTACTCCAAACTTCATCCTCAAGATCAACTCCCTTCACCTCTAATCACCACCTAAACTGTTGACTTGAACTAGTAAGTAAAATGTAAAAAAAAAGTACAATAAGTGACAATAGAAGTAGACGCTTTTGATCAAACTACGATAACCACAATGAAAACAGAAAACAACAAAATTGTTTATGCAGTTCGGTTTCCCTACATCTGCAGAGCGTAGCTTAATAAGATGGATTCAATATCTTTGAACTTAATACTATCAGTGACACTAGTTCTAGCACACCCTAGTAAAAAATCCTCATTTTTGTACTTCAAAGACTAAACTACTTACCGCTAAATTCTCCCCCCCCCAAAGAACTTTAGCTTGTAAAACCAATCACAAAAAAAGTTTTACTATCAAAATACACTCACAAATAACGTTTCTAATTGAACAAATAAGAGTTCAAAAAATTAGTACAACAACCTCTACAAATCTCTCAAAATATATAGGGATTCTCAAGACTTGCTAACAAACTAAAAAGATCAATCACAATCCCTTCTAAACGACAACTAAAATAGCTTAATACAATATAGTATTAATGACCAAAGTAAAAAGGGTTGCTAACTTAAGTCTTCAAGTTTTGGTTTGATCCAACTTCTTTAATCCAAGAGATTTTATATAATTGATCCGATCCTCAATATATGTGTCTCCAAGTGAATTGATATTCATTGGTAAGCTAGAATCATTTCAATATATCAACATAGCCCAAAGGGTTATTTCAATAATTTGTCAATCTTTCAAATAAGATAAATTGTTGGTTAGTCACAATGGTGATGAAAGTGGGCGCCGCCATTGACACATTGCAGCAAGACAAACAACACACCTCGCAATAGTTATATAATATATTACATTTTTATCTTTTTAAAATTTAAATATACAATAATAAAATAATAATTTCAAATACCAAAATAGAAACAATCAAATATTATTAAAAACCCACAAAACTTTTCACTAAAAAAAAAGGAACTTTTTGAGATTTTTATGATCTACCTATACCAATTCTAGCAAGACAGAAAAAAAAGAGTCCTTTTTTGTTTTGTTGACCAAAAAAAAAAAGTCCTTCCTTTTAAAATCCAAATATAAATATTACTTTTTTTGTTTATAAAAATATAAATATTACTTTTAGGAGTAAGTTTAATAAATATCTTTTTAAAATTTGTGGTGCAAACGAATTTTGTTAATTATTCAATTATTATTATATAGCGCTAGTGTTGGCCAAACCTGGAACCCCACCCCTACGCCCTTAACTCGTGAAATCTTATGTCATCAAAAATACGTACTATGGTGCCACAGTGTTGAAAATTTTATTGTATATTTCTAAGTATTTAATTTTAAACCATAAAAAATATAGTGCAAGTACAGTTGGCACAATTATGAAACCTTTATAAAATGGAAACATCAAATGGCTTTCACACATTTTCTTTTCAACTCCATCATCTCCAATGCCATCATGTAATTCTGACCTTTGGATTTCTCTTCTATTTGTCAACCCAGTTAACGATCAACGGCTCACAACTGACTTCATCAGCCTTTGGTATAGTCAAATTTTACTTTTGGTCCCTCTATTATGTTCACATTTGTAATTCATTCATTTTTATTTTAATTTAACAATGATTTGATCTTTTGTTTTTATAATATTTTTAGATAGTCCGAATAATTAATGCTATTAACTATTTTGATTAAAATACTAACATGAATCGTTAAAGAAAGAAACGTTGGCAATCGCAAAGCCAAAAATATTTTTGCGATAATAAAAATATAATTTCATCATTTTATTAACATACATCTTATAATTTTTAAAGGGTTAAATCAATTTTTTATCATTTTAACGGGTCAAAGTATAATTTTACCACTATTAAATTAAAATTTTATAAATTATAAAGGGCCTAAATTAAAATTTTACCATTTTTAAGGGGGCCATGACCCTCTACTACACTTTGCCTGTGAACGTTGATGGACTAGAAAGAGGGAACAATGAGAGCACCTAAAACCCGAGCCAATAAGCTCACCCAATATACTATAAGCTAGCTCCCCTCATACTCACCCAAATTAACCAACCTATTAATAGTGATAATGTCACCCGTAGAAGAGGTACAAATAGCACAATCAAAGTAGTTCACTTGAGATAAAACTGATCGTGTCAAAACATGAGCCCCTTAGAAGCAAACTTATTTAAATCAATTAAATGGGTTGGGCAGGGTGATTTTCAATTAAAATTTTTGAGTTTTGGTTGAGGTCGAATTTTGATGAAACCTGTATTGCTTCGCCTCGAAAATTACCAAAATACTCTTATAATAATTTTATAAAAAATTATTTAATTTAATTAAAATATTTGAACATTTATATACTTTTATAAGATTTTAACTATTTTTAATACATATTAGTTAAATATTTTTATTTTTATAAATTTATTTCATTAAAATTTGTGAAAATTAATATTCCAAGATAGGTCAAGTAAGATCCAAAGTTTTTTTTGTGTGTGTGTTGGGATATGATATCAAAATTTTAATTAAAATTGAGTTTATGGCGAAGTTGAGGTAGGAGGTATAAAAATCGGGTTGGGCTCGTGGTGAGCAAAAATTCACTCCATAACATTGTTAATTATTTAGACTAATTAATGTCATTTATAAAAATATAGGAGCCAAATTATGTTAAAACAAAGCATATTGACTAAATCTCGAATTTAAGAATAGTAGAGGGACCAAAACTAGAATTTGAACCCTTGAAATTGGTTTGGCTTTAAAGGAGAACAGGAATCTAATATAATGCCAGCCGTACGTGATTTTTTTCTCTGTGATTAGACTAACTCCACGTCAGCAAATTATTAAAATAAATGGAAAATGGTTTGAGTACAAGCAACCCCACCCCACCCCTACGCCCCCACTTGCTTCATTTCAAACTTATGGCGGCAGGGGTAAGAGAAGTAATTTTCCCGTCAAATCCAAGGATATTTTCGTCATAAAAATTGCTGAATTTGCTGCCCGCTTCCTTAACCAATGGCAAACTCGCTTTCTAAAAATATCAAATTCCCGTCGTCATTTGCCTTTTGTGTTTCCCGACGTTGCACCTGTCCGCACCTGATGGCTTCACCTAGCCGGCCAAGACACGTGGCGTCCACCCTTTGACCCCACGATTCGTAAAAAATAATAATAAATAAAAATAATTATTTTAAAAGTAAATATTTAAATACTGAAAAACAAATACGATAAAACGACCACCTCGATATTAAACTATATTATAATTTTTTATTTATTTATTTTTATTTATTACCAAAAGCTAATATACAAACTGGCTATCAGCATTTTTTTTTAAAAACTTGTTGCTTCCATCTCCGAGGAGTCACCACCGGTGAAGTGATTTTCAATGGCTGGGGATGACTCAGTAGCGAGTCTCTATCGAGTTTTAGTGGATCGGTGTTTGAGTTTGGAAGCGAGTCATGTTAAGTTAAGAGAAGAGTTTGATGAGCTTGTGCAGCAAGATAAAAGAAGTGATGAAGAAGAAGTTATGGTAGCGTCAGATTCAGGCGATTCCACGTCAAATCCCGTCGTCGTAACTTTTCCCGGTTACTTCTCGACGGGAACACCTTTTAAGAACGTGTTGGATTCCATTGGACATGCTATCCATGTCTCCTCGACTACTTCGGGAAGGATTACATTTTGGTACCTTTTTTTTTCCCTTTAATTTCTTAAAAAGAATTTTGAAGTTTTTTATTGATCCTTTGTGTAGTTACTATGTTGGTTCTTTTGAAATGATTGATTCTCGTTTCTGGGTGTTTTGTTGTTTTCATGATGAAACAGTTGTTTGTATGATAATTGTTATAGATTTTAAAACTGTTTTTTGTTGTATATTTTGGTTTTAAAGTAATAAACATTAGTACTGTTAATTGAAAATTGGAAGTTGGGTAAGGTAGGAATTCTAGATCATGTTTAAAATGGATGCATTCTCTTAGGATAAGAAGTAATGTTGACTTTTAATGAAATTTAAAGCATATAAGAATGTTAATGTAAAGAATAAGGTGTTGGCATAAATCTCCACCTTGGCGATATTCCACATCTTCGAACATCTTCTCATAACACTAACTTCAATAGTGTCTTCAAATTTGCAACCAATCGCCTTCTTCCCTTTTGGTAGTTGTGCCAGCTTCCACGTCTTGTTTTTCTCTAGAGATTGCATTTCCTCTTCCATTGCACCTAACCATCTATTATTCTCTAAACTCTGAATGGCTTCGGTGTAAGTGGATGGAATATTATCAACAACTGGAAGTGCATAAGCTACCATGTCAGTGAAACGAGCTGGTTTCTGAATTTCTCGTCTCTGCCTTCTGACTGCAATTGGCTCTGATTGCTGTTGAGGTTCTTGGGTAGAAACCTCTTCCTCATCTGACTCTGCATCTGCCAATGAAGAATCACTAGTGGTACCTTCTGCTGGAATTACCACACTCTGCTCAAACTCCACCTGCTGCGGAGTACACTCCACCTGCTGCGAAGTACTACTCACTCCTTCTGGATTTACCTTATTCAACATGGCAGATTCATGAAAGGTAACATCCCTACTGATTATCGTCTTCTTTGCCTCTAGACACCACAAACGATATCCCTTAACACCAGCATTGAAGCCCATGAATAGAGCCTTCTTTGCTCTTGGATCTAACTTTGATTCTTTCACATGATAATATGCAATAGAACCAAAAATGCGCAAGGTGTCATAATCAGTAGCAGGTTTTCCATACCATTTCTCCAAAGGAGTCTTGCCATTTATAGCAGATGATGGCAAATGATTGATGAGATGTTGAGCGTACATCACAGCCTCAGCCCAAAACTTTCTATCTAATCCAGCATTAGATAACATACATCGAACTTTCTCCACAAGCGTTCGATTCATACGCTCTGCCACCCCATTCTGTTGCGGTGTTCCACCTACGGTGAAGTGCCTTACTATGCCACAATCTTGGCATATCTTCAGGAAAGGATCGCTTTTATATTCTCCACCGTTGTCTGATCGGAGAACCTTAATCTTCCTTCCTGTCTGATTTTCAACTTTAGTTTTCCACTTAAGGAAAACTTCAAGCACCTCATCTTTGTTCTTCATAGGAAACACCCAAACTCGTCTGGAAAAATCATCAATAAAGGTGACAAAATAACGTCTTCCTCCAAGTGATGGAGTCTTGGACGGTCCCCATACATCAGAATGCACATAATCCAGAATACCTTTAGTATTGTGAATCCCAGTGCCAAATTTCACCCTTCGTTGTTTTCCCAGAACACAATGCTCGCAAAATTCAAGTTTGCAAGTCTTTGTACCTTTCAATAATCCTTGCTTGGCTAGAGTTTGCAAGGATTTTTCACCAGCATGGCCCAAACGCATATGCCACAGCTGTGTTGCCTCAGCGTCCTTCTTGGTACTCGTAATTGCTGCTGCTGTTGTCCCGACCACTGTACTACCTTGGTAGTAATACAGATTGTTCTTTCTTATGCCTTTCAACATCACCAATGCTCCTGAAGTTGCTTTAAGAACTCCATCTCGTATTGTCACAACTAGGCCTTTAGATTCTAACGACCCCAAAGAGATGAGATTCTTCTTCAACTTTGGGACATATCGTACATCCCGCAAAATTCTAGTAGATCCATCATGACTCCTCAGTTTAATTGAACCTATCCCGGCTATTTTACATGTGTTATCATTACCCATGTAAACAACCCCTTCATCTAGTTTTTGAAATTCAAAGAACCATTCCCGAATGGGACACATATGATAGGAACAACCAGAATCCATGATCCACTCATCTGCATATAATGTTGAAGATGTCATACTAAGAGAAAAGTCTGACTCTGCTTCACTATTGCATTCTGCAACATTTGCATCTTGCGGAGTCTTCCCTTTTTTCTTCAATTTTGGACAATCTTTCTTCCAATGTCCTTTTTCTTTGCGAAAGGAACATTCATCTTTGGCAACAACTCGACCTTTGGACTTTCTTCTCTTCCCCTTAGACTGACTTTTCTGACGATCTCTTGTTACCAATGCTTCCACTGCTGCTTCACTTGAACCTTTCAACTTATCCTTTCGGCGTAGTTCATAGCTATACAATGCAGCAGTTACTTCATTGAAAGTTACTTCCGACTTTCCATGAAGTAAAGTAGTTTCAAGGTACTCAAACTCCTCAGGAAGCGATCCCAACAACATTAACGCCAAGTCTTCGTCTTCAAAAGTCACATCCAAATTCAACAAATCAGCCACCAGCTGATTAAAATTGGTAATGTGCTCGTTCATCGTGGTACCAGGAACATAACTGAAACGAAACAGTCTTTTCTTCATATGTAACTTATTTTGACTGTTCTTCTTCAGAAATTTCTCCTCCAATGCTTTCCACAATTTACTTGCAGAAGTCTCTTTACTGAATGTATACTTCTGCTCTCTGGAAAGACATGATCGAATTGTACCACATGCCAATCGGTTGATGGTCTTCCATTCTTTATCATCAACCCCTTCTGGTTTTTCTTCCTCAATGGCAATATCTAGACCCTGTTGAAAGAGGGCATCTAGAAGCTCACTTTGCCACATGCCGAAATGACCTGTTCCATCAAAAATTTCCACTACAAATCTCGTATTTGCAGTTCCAATCCTCGGCAAAATGTACGAAGTGGAAGTTGTTGATATGGATGGTTTTTCTTCTGTCATTTTTGCCATAGCTTCTACTTAATAGCCACCAAATGCAGAATACCCACAAGCTTTAGGAAATGTTTCTGATGTGTAAGATCAGACTAAGCTGCAAACACAGAGCATACTACAAAACCTTGGCTCGGATACCAATTGTTGCGGAAGCGACGATAATATTAATAACAATATTATCAGAAATATTTAGATAATTATTATGCCAATAATTATACTAAGAAAATTCCCAGTTAAATTGGAGGGGTCACAAATGGTCCCGCTTAAAACCCAACAACTAGACAGAACTCACTTAGATATTTATAGCAATAATAACTAAATAAATATAACCAACATAAAGCTATTAAATAAAAGCAAACAAATAAGAAATAAAATACCAGAGTTTTAACGAGGTTCGGCCAATTTAGCTTACGTCCTCGGACACTACCAAATTAATATTTCCTCTAGAAATATTACAAAGGAGAAGATTTTGGGATGATACAACCAAAGGGGGAGGGGTTCTATATATAACAAACCAAACCCCCTCCCTTTCTATCTTTTCCTAATGTGGGATATTGCCAATATTCAACATAAGGAAGCATTAGATTGGGTTTCTTTTGTATTCTTTTTGTTGTATTCTTCTTGTAGTGTATAGTTCTAAAATATAGTTAAGATGTTCGACAAAAGTTCGCATCCAATTCGAAACCCTCTTTTTTTGTTTTCTTCTAACCTTTTAGAGTTGGTCGGTCTTCAATACGGATGGCTCTGCTTTATTTTCATATGGCAGGAAATTTATTGGCATCAGTTACTTTCAAGATTAAATTTCTACAACTGCTGGTCAAAAGATACCCAAACCACATAAATATCTAGTTTGCATTCAAGTTTTCTAAGAATTTCTATAATTAGTAGTCCAAAGAGTACTAGAGTAATAAGCTCACTTTTTCAAGAAACATGATAGTCTACATGTCCTTTCCTCTTTTAGCCCAGTTTTTTTTTAAGTGGTTGGTTGGCTAAATGTATATCATTCGTATGAGTTATGGTGTCAAAGGCATCTACCTTTATCTAGTAAAGTTCAAATTAGCTAATAATGTTAATGGAGAATGGGGATTCCCATGCCTATGAGATGAGTATGGAATTGTGTTTACTCACTTTAAATTGAGTATCTGTTTCGCTCCTTTCATGCTAGGATTGGAGATTCTACGTATTCATATGACTGAGTCCTTGAGCTTTTAAAATAGTGTAAAAATAAGTGTCTTAAATCATTGCTATTTGACCTAGACCTCTTCTAAAAGAGTCTAGGCATTTCGAATTGTTGTCATGGACAAAATCAGGGAAATTGATATCATAATTTTTTTTTTTATAAGATGTGTTTTGATGCAATTCGTTTGTATTCTTCTCTTCTTGATTGATATGTATATTCAACTAAAAATTCGTTAGGTAGTTTTGATTCCTAAGGAATGTTGAGAAGTGTCTTCTATTTTATATTACATGTAATGAGGACAATGGTAAAATATTTCACCTTTGACTATGGTAACTTGTTACTTATATTTGTTGCTTGTCTCTCAAGCTATATTCTACAGAAGCTATAGGATAAAAAATCAAGGGCCAGCTCTTCAACTGATTTGAGATTATTTATGCGTGCTTTCTTTCAGAGAAAATGCATCTTCGAGCTTGCTGTTAATATTGTTATCTTTTAGGCATTACTGAAATGGTCTGCCATTAAAGTTGAAGAATTTTATTTTTATTTTTTATTGAATCCTTTTGTCACATGTTCATTAAATCATGCATCACTTTCAAGTTGTGCAGCTGATAAAGAAAAGGGTTCTCTTACCACAGGAATCGCTCAGCTGAAAATCTTTTCGGATGGAAGTCCAATGAAGTCTTGGGACAAAGAGAGAGAGCACTTCTAATAGCTGAAGAATACCATGCTCCCCTTAAGAAAATTATGGAGAAGTTGATCTCTGGGCAATCATGGTCAGGTCAGTTCCCTTTCAAGAGGAGATCAGGTGAAATATTTATGGCCTTGGTGAGTAAAAGTCCATTGTATGAAGATGGTCAGCTTACTGGTGTGGTAACAGTTTCAAGTGATGCGGCCATTTATAATGGTTTAAATTCAGAGAATACGGGACCATATCAGGATCATAGTAGACCAAGGAGGTCAAAGATGAAAGGCATGCAGTGGCATCCACCACGGCCACAGATTGCATCATCTGTTTCTAATCTGGTGCTTATGTATAGCATTACTAACGTTTTTGCCCCATTTTTCTTTCTTTATTTTCCATTTCTTGTTCTAATTTCATTTTTTTCTAAAAAGCTTGACATTGTGCACTCTCAAAACACCCAGGCTTCAAAATTTCTACTCAAGAAACAAGATGGTGTAAGCAACTCATGTACTAAGTCAATGGAAGAACAGGATGCTGCAACAAGTACAGTAGACAAGTTAGAGACTCCTAATATAGCAGTAAGGCTTTGTTCTGAGATTGCATTTCAGCTGGTTCTATATATCTCTAAATTAGATACCTAACTTGTTCTTTTTTCCTTTCTCTTTTGTATTATTCAAGGAAGGTGAACTTAACTCCAGTTTCCTTGACTGGAGGAACACAGCTGTAGGAATTAGCTCTCAAAAGGATGAAACTGCATTCGATCTTGCTCAACCTAAGAAAATTGTATTGACATACTTTCAGCTTAGTTTGTTATAAGCTTATCTCAACCAAATGTTTGAATGATAGTTTTGGGATGTCATAGTTCATAGTAGATAAATAGCATTGCATAATAACTAATTGATGAGAAGTTCCGAATTCAGAATTCTTTAGGGAATTTAAAGTGTCTCCAATTGCTTATGCTTGTTCATATCTTACTTCGATTTGTTTCTGAAATCATTAAAACCTGCAGAGTAGACATTATCATGTTATCACCCTACTGAAGATTGCATTCGTTGAAGCAATTCTACCTCTCTGTCATATCTTTTTCATATTGTTGAACACTTTTTGCTAAATATTTGATGGAATGACTGCAGGCTGCAAAAGTCTTGGCGAAACTGCAAATCGGGGGACCTAGCAACCACAGCAACGAAGATGATGAATGTCCTCAGAGAACGGATGCGACTAGTAGATCGGCAACTAATGATGTGAAAAATGAACATAATGTTTCTAGGGGTTTAAAAACATCAATTCAGAACCACCTCAATTCTTCCTCTATGGCTGAAAATGCAATTTTAAGTGTAGAAAAGCGCACTAGTCCAACACTTGTTGAAGAGAGATCTGTTGTAGACTCTTCGAGAGAGTACAATGGAAAATTTTCAGTAACCCGAATAACAGAATCCACCGCAGGATTAGCTTGCCAAGTAAATGAAAATGAATTGGACCTAGAGTTTCTAAATATGGATGCATCAGTGATGGAAGATGAATTACAAAAGCAAACAGATGGTAAAGGCTTCTCAAGCTTAGGGAACAGCACAGGCAGCCAAGAAAATCAATCAAGCAAAGGGGACAACAATGAGTCAAACTCTATGGTTGACTGTGAGATTCGCTGGGAAGACCTACATTTAGGGGAGGAGGTTGGACAAGGTAAACTTCTTTTTTTTGAGTTTTGACATGCTTATATATGCCTGCATGCTGGTGCACCTGAGTAAAATAGAAAAAGAAAAAAAATAAAGTATGACCGGTAAGAAGTGGATTCTGGCACTATTTAAGACACTTAGGTCAGTTCTTCATTGCTTTAAAAAAGCACTTCTGAATCCAAAAGCACTTTTGAAAGAAAAGTTGTGAAGAACAAGCTGCTTTTGGCTAAAATTTTTAGCTTTTGAGAAGTGCTTTTCTGAAGAGGAGCTAAAAAGGAGAAGCTAAAAGCACTTTTGGTGCTTAATTACTTTTTCATCCTTCCAATAACATGGTATTTTTATTTTTTTTTCTTGGTGCTTAATTACAATTGTGTTAAAATCATTAATTAAAAAAATATTTTTTAAAATACTAATTACAAATATTTAATGGTTATATTTAAATATTTAAAATATAGTTTATATATTTTAATTAAATTTTATAAATAATTAATATTTATTGCTTAAAAATATTTAAAATTTATATTTCATATATTAAAATATTAACAAGTTATAATAATTTTTTTATATTCTTACTAACATATAATAATATTAACTAATTTAAATATTATTTAAATGCATATTTGTTACTTATAATAACATGTCTAAAATGGACATTTTATTTCTCAAAAGGACTTTTTGACAGTAATGCTAAACACTCAAATTTTAAACCAAACTTCTCAAAAGCACTTCTCAAAAGCACTTTTCCACAACACTTTTCAAAAGCACTTTCAAAAGCAATGAAGAACTGACCCTTACTCTGGCTCATGTTTCAAGCGAAGTTTAAGATGCGTGTCTGGTAAATGTTACCTGAAATTAAACCATTTTAAAGGTTGTTATTACTTTTGTTAGACCTTCATTTTAAAGTGATTTTTCCAAGAAGTACGTTGGTCATTACATATGACTCCATTGTTGTTTATTGGTTGCACTCTATTATTTCCTTCAATGATAGTGTTATACTTTTTATAATATCCAATCAATTTGTTTGCTTTTCCCCTCAGGCTCTTATGCGGTTGTTTATCGTGGGATTTGGAATGGATCAGTAAGTTCTTTCATGCATTTGTTTCAATTTCTTGTACCAAATATTCATGTAAAAACATTTACTAACTTGGACAAAAACCGTTTGCTGCATGAAGGATGTTGCGGTTAAGGTCTATTTTGCTGGTGAATATAAAGAATCAACATTACTAGATTACAAAAAAGAGGTACCCTGAACTCTTCGTTTTTGATGAGGCAATATCATGTGGAAAATGATCTGATACATAAGAGTTTTGTTTCTTACTCTTCAGATAGATATAATGAGAAAACTGAGACATCCAAATGTACTGCTGTTCATGGGAGCGGTGTACTCACAAGAACGACTTGCAATTGTCACCGAGTTCTTGCCTAGGTAATGAAGTTGCTATTTTGTCCAAGGGGTACTCTATCAATGACCCTCTGTTGATAATTCATTCTACAGAGGGTGTTTCGGTGTCCTACTTTATTCTTTTCGACCATTGCTTGTGCTAGGAATGATGTAGAACACTCTTTCCCATTTTGTGATAGTACCCGTTTACATCTAGAAGATCAACTCAAAAAAGTTTTATGTATACTGATCCTTTATTGGTGGTATGTAGCACTCATTTATTGTTGTTTGATAACCAGGGGAAGCCTATTCAAAGCACTCCACAAGAATAATCAGGCATTGGACGTTAAAAGGCGCATGAGGATGGCCCTTGATGTTGTGAGTTTTCCATCCCTTTTCCTTCATCCCAAGTTCCCAGCTGGTTAGCTTTCAAAAAAAACCTCACACTACATTTTTCTCCACAGGCTCGAGGCATGAATTATTTGCATCATAGGAATCCACCAATAGTGCATAGAGACCTAAAGTCTTCTAATCTCCTTGTTGATAGGAATTGGAATGTCAAGGTAACATACATCGGTTGTTATCTTCAAATGGTTCGAGCTGGTTTAATCATTTTCAGATTGCTTACGGTTCAATTAATGTCTTAGGTTGGAGACTTTGGCCTCTCTAGGTGGAAAAATGGAACTTTCTTAACCACAAAGTCTGGAAGAGGAACGGTAATGACCCCTTCTTATTCTTTTCTGTTCCTTTAATAGATCATGTAGCAGAAATTATGCGAAGAAGAATCAATATGTTTTTTCGTACTTGTTGCATCAATCTTGTTCATAAAAATCACTTGCACAACAAGTTGCTGAACTTCATTCAATGTTTCTCTAATTGCAGCCCCAATGGATGGCCCCGGAAGTCCTCAGGAATGAGCCTTCAAATGAAAAGTAATCTTTAGTTTCTAGTTTTTTCCAGTTAAGACATTAAGAATCAAGTTGATCTTTCTTTAACCTTCCCTGGTTCCTGACATCAATCCTAAACAGGTCTGATGTATTCAGTTTTGGAGTTATCTTGTGGGAATTAATGACCGTCTCCATTCCATGGAACAACCTCAACTCTTTACAGGTCTTCCTCTTTAACACACCTCAAAACTTTATTTCCTTTCTTACAAAACTAACATAAATCTTTGATCTTAATACCATATTGAAACCACAATGCAGGTAGTTGGAGTTGTAGGCTTCATGGATAGACGATTAGAGCTACCAGAAGGCCTTGATCCTCAGATAGAATCTATCATCCGTGACTGTTGGCAAAGGTATATGTTGATCTTGCTCTATTTCCTATCTTTACTTTTTCAAATGGAAGCAAATGGACAAAAACTAACCATTTCTTTGTGTTCCAAACAAGCAGTAATCCAGAAAATCGACCATCGTTTGAAGACATTATCAATAGAATGACAGGCATTGTCCAAAAATCTGCCATTGGATTAGGTCGAAGACACTCGGAGCCTTGAAGTTGCAATGGGGCATTAGAAACAATGTCACTTTTTTCATTCATTGGGTTGGCTATATTTTAGAGCTTAGGCTAACAGAAGAAAGACATCAAACAAATGCATTGTACAAATACCTTAGTTTGTAGCTTACCTTTAGTTACCATTCCTCCCCATTTTGGAAAACACGAAATAAGAAGAGGGGAGACCAAGAGTGTTGCAATGTAAGATTTTGGGGTTTTTTATAGAAGAAGAAAAGCAAAGCTACAATAATTAATTTAATTATTATTTGGATTTAATGTATCTTTTTAATGGATTGAAATGAAGTTATTCCAATGTAGTTGCTATTCAGTAGATAGTATAGATTTATATAGATATTAGTTTTAATGTTACATGTTTTGCACATTTGGTATTGCAAAGGTCAGTTCCTGAAGTACCACCATCAGTGATGAGAGTAGGAAAGATGCGATTCGGGGTTAAAATAATGTTTATTGTATTATGTTAATATTTAAATTTGTTGATACAAGGGGGATGTAGTGATGGTTTGTAAGGTTCAGTCTTGTAGCAAAGAGTACTAAGAAGTTGGAATGATCAGAATGTGGGTGTCTGAAGAGGAGTCAATAAGAAGAAGAGACAAGGAAAGATGAGAATGAATTCAGAGGAGAGTTAGTATCCTTGCTTTTTATCCTAATATTCATAGGCTTTTAAGGGGTTACCAATTATCATTTTCTAGGTGTCATATGTCGGTGTATTAATCTTAGAGTTAGTGGGATTTAATCAACTTATTGATGTTTTGTCATCGTAAGTATAAGTAGTTATGTCAGGACAATAGACATATATGTTGATATATGTGACATATAAATAGTAGAAGCTCTATCCATGTTAGGGGTGTGATCTCGATGATATTGAGTGGCGAGGTCTTGGGCTTGTAGGTGTCTTTAGCTTACTAGGTGATCTTTCTTAGTGAAGGATGGTGGCCCTCAATGTTAGAGGGATATGAGGTGAGTTTGTGAGATATAAGTATGACAATTGCCCCCTTAAATGAATGGGAGGTTATAAAGTGATATCATTTGAGATATTGAGTTCTGTAATTTATCCTTTAAGTTGGTAAGGATCACTTTAACTATAGTGAGGTACCTGTTACAAGGTGTGATTTCTTTAAGCAATGTAAGTGTTCTAACTTTAAAATTTTTTATGTCCTTTAAGTGTTTATAAACTTCGAAAGTAATAAAAAATTTGAAATGAATGTTGATTTGATAAGAGCATGATTCAAAGCTAGACGTGCTACAATTGGCATAATGGGTGTGAGACTCAGTGTGAGAGGAGACTATTGCTGTGTACTGAGCTACATATCACCTTCTCACTAATTTGAAGGGTAGTTTATTGGGGAATGTACTACCACGTGCCTTGGGCGTTATCATATGCTCACTAAACTTTGAGAGCATGCTTTGCTCCTTAGGCCTTTATAAAAAAGAGACCAATAGCATTGAATTTTTTATATTTCTATCGCATTTCTTTGAAATTCTCCTATTTTTTTATTTTCTCTTTTATTAGTTTCAAGCACATGGTTCTTCTTTTCACTTTCTTTCAGCAAGTTTCGAATTTTTCTTCTTTCATTTTTATTTACTACTTTCAACAATTGTTAGCTGCAATGGCAAGTCAGGGCACAGGCAGTGCAAGTTCATTGGCGACAACTTCGCAAGGTTCTAAATGGAAAAGATTAGAGGACAAAGTAGGGACTAGAGTGACGCTATAGTCTACCATCGAGGAATGGAGTTAGAAAGTTTGCTACGATGTTGAAGTCTACATATCAATAACTACGAGTTTGATTTCATCCGTCCCCGAGGCCCCTATTGTTTGAGTGATCTACTTGACAAACCTAATGGAAACCTTAATTCTTTTTTGTTATTACGTGTTCGAAGTAAAATCCCATTTGCCTTTGCATCTTTTCTTTTGCGAGGTGCTCTAGATGCATCACATAGCTCCTAAATAACTTGTAAATCTTTCAATGTGGAATCTAACAACCTTTTCCTTGACCAAGGTGGTGTGAACTTTTCAATGCTAAATAATATTGTCGATAGAGTTGATAGGGCCAATGTCCAATCTACT
This sequence comes from Gossypium hirsutum, assembly GCF_007990345.1. NCBI lineage: Eukaryota > Viridiplantae > Streptophyta > Magnoliopsida > Malvales > Malvaceae > Gossypium > Gossypium hirsutum. The sequence goes on along the minus strand of NC_053439.1, from coordinate 51,862,056 downwards.
TTGCTTGTTGAAGGTTCTCGTACACAACCTAATTCTTTTATTGCCAATGATGCAAAAGCACATGTCGAAGAACACCAGGTTGTCAATCTCTTAGGTGAGGTTTTATGGCGAGCTCTTCTTTTAATAGCGTAATAGAAGTTAGCTCCGATGATGTGAAGGTCCCTCTTAATGTGACTCATGAACCTTGACGACTATGCGAGCTTAAGCCTTGGAGCTAGGCGAAAGTTATATGAATAAACCATGATGGAACCTAAGGATATGAGTTTCGAAAACCATGGTACAGGTATGTGCCCTTGTATCGTTTTCCTTATTGGTGCTAGATTAATAAATCATTTGTTCTGTGTTTGCAGATCCTGCGTCAAGTGAGATAACAATCAACAAACCTACCCCCAAATTATCTCATGGTTGACTTGGATCCAAAAATGCAAAGGATGGCCCTTGGCACCTTGGCTGGTATGTACCTTTGATCTAAAAAGGGTAATTGCTTAATCAAATTGAATGTTTTATATAATCATACTTCAGTTCGATATCTCCACTGTATCAGACGGCACCATTAAAAAATTATTCTTTTAAGATAACAACTAAAGCATGATTGAGGGGAAAGTAGCTTAGTGTCGCCTAACATAGTAGTGATACGGTTGAATACAATTAAAAACAATCCATTTTCATATTTAATTATTCTTTTGAATTATTTATATAAGAAAGCGGAGGCCTTATCTACTAAGTCAATTAGGGTGCAGCTGCAACCAAAACAAAAATGTCACAGAACTTACACAGCAGGTACCACTTCAGGGTTACCTCTTCAAATTCCTGCTCTTATGGCCACCACGGGGAAAGTTTGTTTGAGTTTTGTTACTGGGACCACTATAGGAGATGTGGCCCATATGCATATTTGTGGGTTGCTATATTTGTGAATTTCCCACTTATATTTCCCCTATATATAAGATGCCCGAATCAATCTACCATAACTAATGTATTTATATGTGACCCTAAAATCCACCGACATATTGATGTTGTAGTCATTGATTCTTCTTTGCAAAACATTTTTAATAGAAGTATTGGTTGAGTAAAGGGTAATCCAAATCTAACAATTCATAGGCATATTTTGTTTATGTGCATCAACACTCAGCATCTGATCACAGTTTAGGGGCTTTTATGTATAATTATTTCTGCTTATTTTGACAAAAACTATTGATTCATCTTGTGGCTCGATATCACTATGCCAATGACTTCAACATATGTTTTTTCTCAAGCTTAGCTTAGATGAAATCACCAAAATTATCATCATAACATTTTAGTTATAGGAACACTGTAAAAAAATGTAAGTTAGGGTTCCGCCTAGACTATATTTATTAGAGATTCTCCCCTACTATAACTTATAAACATATCTGGATAATATGATTTGATCACTGGAGATTATCTGAACAATGACATAACCAATCCTTTATCATACAACTCATGAATTTCTAACATTGAGGACTCTTGAGTTTAGTACTGAAAATATTTAACATAAGATATTCTTGGACATTATAGACCCTTGACTATCCAACATTAATGGATTTCCCGATATATAAGCAATGGGATAGTTGATAAACTTGCATAATTAAAAAGCTCATAGCCAATGTTGGCTATATATTTAACCTTTAACAACTCCACAACAACATCTCTATCTTTTACAAGTGCCGTCACAATATTTTCATTATTGTTGAGATCCATCGTAATGTATTTACATATTGTAACAATCTGATTTTTAGTGGTGTTGGAAATAGTAGTTCGAGGCCACTAAATCTGACAAATAAGTTCGTAAATATTATTATTTAACATTTACGAGTCAAATGTGATTTTTTTTTAAAATGCATTCCCGGGACTCCGTCCCGGTAAATTGGATTCGTAAATATTTTTAATAAATATTTACAAAGCTAGTTGTGTAGTTAATTAGGTTTTGATTAGGTGAGTTTGACTTAATTAAGGTTAATTAGATAAAAGGACTAAATTAAATTGATTGTGAAAGTTTATTTATGAAATAGAAAAAAATTAAAGGGGTCAAAGAAAAATTATGCCATTACTTAAAGTTGAGGCGGTAGATATTTATTTAAAAATCTAAAGTTAAAATATATTATAATATAATAATATTACTTAAAAGTTAATTATATTATATTATAGTATATTATATTATATTATAAAAACAAACAAAAAAAGAAGGAAAAAACAAAATTGAAAAACGAAACAGAGAAGGAGAGAAGGAAAGAAAGAAAAAGGAAAATTGGGGTTTTGAAATTCTAAGCTTAATTTGGTAAGTTAAATTAGTCCCTTTTCTTATAATTTTGATGTTTTTGGAATCTTAGAATAAAATTCTACTTGATTTAAGTTAAAATTTTGAAAGTTAGTAAATTTTTAGATGTTGTTCATGTTGAATTAATTGATGAATTAGGGGTTAAATTGATTGAATTTCAAGTTAGTTAGTAAAGGGTTGATTTGTAAAATAAAACATAAGTTTTGAATAGTAGGGACTAAATTGAGAGAATTTCAAAATTAGAGATTTATGGTGAAATTAGAGAGTTAAATTAGTTTAAAGTGGAAATGGAATGAAAATATTAAATTAGTTTTGACAATAAAAGTTAGTCTCGGTTTAGGGACTAAATTAGAATTTAGGCAAATATTGAGTAAAAATTAAAATATTTAATGTGAGATTGAATGGTGTTGTATTGATGATTTTTAATTGTTTTAATTCCGTAGCTAGCGTTGTACCGGAATTCTCGACTAAAAAGGAGAAAAATATAGTTATGAGGAATAGCTCGGAATTCCTGGTTTAAATTTTTAATCTGAATCTAATTAATAATTGTTGTATTTTGATTAAATGTTATAGTAAGTGATTGAGGTGAGAATTATTGTGTTTTACAATTGAAATGGATTGTCTTGATATGTGATGAAATTATATTGGTTGAATTGAATTGGAATATATATATATTATGAATATATATGTGTAAATGTGAAATTGTGCAAATATGATAATTGGATTATTTTTTATATGTATAAAATTCAATTTTAATGCCCAAGTAGACGGAATATAGAACTACTGGGATATTAGTGGCCTGCCATTAATGAACTTTAGCGCGCTCTCTGATTATTAGCACATTGGTGCTCTCTGATTACTAGCACGACAGTGCTCTCCGTTTAGCACATCTGTGCTCTCTGTTTATTAGTGCATAATAATGCACCTCTGTATTTGTTCCGTATATCCAGTGTGTTCTATAAAATCTACTTTGAGCTAAGAATATAAGATAGTAAACTGAAAATAGAATGTGAAATATATTGTAAATACATGGAATACACGAGTTATATATTCATAAATTGATTGTGGAATGGATAGTGTCATTGTTTAAATGATACGTAAATAAATTATGGAAATGTATTATATATAGCAAGTGATGACAATTGAGTATTGTGTGATTTTAAATGTTCAATTGTGCTTAACATTTTATTATACATATTTCATTGTTTTAATTTTAAGAAATTCAGATTATAGAAATACCACTAAGTTTTTACTCAGTGTACGGTTTTGTTTTCCGTGCGCAGGTTAAGTACTTAAGTTTGATCGCTGATTTAGCATCTAACAACGATCCCGAACTCAAATATGGTGATGTTTATTTCTTTGTGTCAGCATGTACCTAAAGTGTCTAAATATTAGTTATTTTGTGGTTTGATTGTAAATGAAGTTATAAGATCCATTTTGGAGAGTTTATAATTTGGATTAAAATGATGCTTTGATGACTTGTTTTGATGATATAAAATGTTTGAGATTTCTATCTGTTTGATCTGTAATCTCCGGTAATGTTTCATAACCCGGTTCCGGCGAGGAATACGGATTGAGGGTGTTACACACACTTTATACTACGTCTTAAAAAACTATTTATATTAGATATGCACTTAATACTTTCAACCAGTGTTAATGAATCTGGATCGAATGGGTTCAAAATTGGTAAGTCCAACAATTCAACTACAATAATTAAAAATGAAATGAAATGTAGAACTTAAGACAAAATGCCAAAAAGACTGAAAAAGAGAAACAGAGGCGAAAATTTGGAAAAATAAAAAATAAAGAGAAACGAAGAGACTTCAATAAAAAGAGAAACAGAGAAGAGTTCAAAGAAAGGGAAATTTAATACAAAATAATATTTTAACATTAATCTTATAGGTTTTTCTGATATTTGTTCTTTTTTTAACATAATATCAATAATTAATCATAGTCGCTTCCTAATTTTTAAATGGAACCTCAACGCAATCGAACTCACATTTTCTTACAATGACAACAGTGTTAATACCAATTGAGTTAAAAATCAATTCATAAGGTCATAAAAAAATAGTAATGAGATAGGTGGATAATCATGGGCTAAGACAAAGCTTTGCAAAAAAAATAGGTTTTGGGCCTTATAATTTGTTTATATTTGAAGCCTAAAAGGTAAAAACTTAATTGTTGGATGAATAAAAATATAGTTATTTTTTTCTATAATTGAATTGGTTGAATATAGAATCGATGGTTGGATCCGGTTTCTAGAACATTACTTTCAACTTAGGTTTTTGTCGGGTTTTTTGTCTTTAATGTTATCCAAAGAATCATCCTTTTTAAAGGTCATATCAAATTGGAATGAAACTCAGTCATCAGTTGAAATCATACTCTATTCAAATTGATTATTGCCAAAAATTAATCTAGCATCTCGAGGTTGTTAAATATTAAATTTCGAACCTTACAAATAATTCTAATGATTTTTATAATTCTTATTAACAAAATTAACACTTATTTACTTTCATGAAAAGCTAAAACAATAACAAAATTTTTTTATACCACATGTAAAACATATTTAACAAATGTAACAATAATAATAATATAGAAATTCTAAACATTCCAATTATTCTAAAAAATAAATAATCTAACAAAATTAACATTAACTTGCTACAATGACAACTATACACAATAACACAACTTCCTTATACTTTACATAGAACATATATAATATTAGCTCCAAAAACACGGACATGAACTAGGCCAAGCAGTGATAGCAACGTGTGTGTTGGCCCTCTATCTCTAGTTATTCAATAAGAGTAAGAGGCAAGATTATATTTAATCCATCTTAAAAACCTTTTCTCAACCGAAATTATTATTGATTTGGGGAGGCTGTTTGGCCTTGTTTTTTTGGCCTTCTTGCTTGGCCAATTTGAAAAAATCAAAATATTCATACCTTTTAAGGAGTGCCATGGAGTATAGTGGAGATTATCAAATGCGCTTACAATTGGGCGAAATATTACGGTTCTATTTGTAAGAGAGAGAGAGAGAATTGGTAGACATACTTCAAGGGAGGACTTTGTGGGAACAGAAAAGTGGATTTGCATTAGGTCTGATGGAGTTGTTAAAGTTAATATAGGATCCACTTCGGCAGGTGGAGTTATGAGAGACCAAAATTGTGATTGGATCATTGGTTAAAATCACAGAGTGGAAAACTGTTCTATTTATGAAACTGAATTGTGGGGCATTCTTGATGGTGTGACATTGACACAAAGAAGTTTTCATGACAGATTATCAAATAAAACCAGTAATTTGGAATTCATTAGGGACATTAAGGAAGCTTTTTTAAATGGGTCAAATTCTACTTTAATAAGTCACATTACTTATCTCTTACGAAAAGAGGCATTCTAGTCCATTGATTATGTCCTTAGAGAATATAATATAGAAACTCATCAAATTACTAAATTGACATTTGATGGAGAAGAATGCTTAACTCTACTTTTGTTACTTTCTAATTTTTTGTAATTCTTCTTTATTCACCCCAACATTTCCTTAACCAATATAAAATTACTCCCTTTACATTACCAACAGTTCTATTATCAGCAAATAAACACACTGTTCAACATGTAGAACCAAACTTGACACCCTGTCGAGATAATTTCATATACTCAAGTACAAAAAAATCATTTTCTTATATAAATACACACATATCAAATTATAAATTGATTTGTTGGTATCGTAAACAGCATAGAACAAGTCCAATATGTCGACGCATGTTGTCTTGTCTCCAAAACACCACCCAACCCCACCTCTCCGTTTCTAACCATGTCTTTCTCTCATCTATATTCTTCTTCTACTCACTTCTTTTCTCTCCATTTCCAACCCTAAAGCTTCTTAGTTTTGACCCCCAACCATCACATTAAATACCAATACAAACACATAATATAAACCCCAAATTACATCACCATCAATATTCATATAACAAGTTAAACAACTAAATCAATGTGGATTGAGTTTTAGTTCGATTAGCATTGAAATTATTGTCAGTACAAAAAGACATAGGTTTGAGTGTGTTGAAACATATTATCTTCTTATTTAAGGGTTGAAGAGGGGCTATGAGTAATTCTAGGCATTGTATCAAAAAAAATAATAAGAACTTATAATAATGAGATAAATGTTTAAAAAAAACTACATCAATAGTAAACTAATTATTAGTATTTTTTTAGTGATTCAACTATAAAAAATTACAAAATAACCATCAAACTATCACTATTTTTTGATCACCTAATTATGAAAAGTTATAAAATGGTACAAAATTATTTAATTTTATCTTTTTTGGCCATCAGCTGACTAAAAGTGACAGCTTTGAATTTAACATAATAATAATTTTAACCCTCTATATTTATAAATCATGTCAATTCAATATTAATTTTTAAAAAAAAACTTCAACTCTCAATATTTAGATATTGTTAATTTGAATATTATTATTATTATTTTTGACATTAAGGATTAATTTTAAAAGAATGAGAAAAGATAAAAATTATTATTTTAAATTTTTTAATGTTTTCATTTTTATATATTTTTAATCAAATTTAAATGATAAATTAAAATTATTATTATGAAAATATATAAAAAAGTAAATTATATAATTTATAAATATTAAAAGTTTTTTAAAGCTGACATAGGTAGTTAATTAAAAGAGATAAAAATGAATGAGAAAAGAAATGGAAATGTGTAAAGGCTATATGGTTACTACAGTAGTAGGAATGTAGGGAATGGCATTAAGCATTAAGCATTAAGTAGTAGGGTAGGGGTAGTAGTAGGCTATAATCTCTTTTAGCTCTTTAGTGTTGTGTTTCAGTATGAAGAAATGACCCTTACTGCCACACTTATCTCAGATTATGTTTCCAAGGAATCTATTTTAGCCCGTGAACCTTTTCTCTCTCTCACTCTCAACAACATCCATTCCTTTACTAATCCTAATTATTGAGAAGTTGAATCAAAGGAATGTCTAAATCTTTAATATTTTTAATAATTGTTGGTATAATTTAGGCCAAATATGTAATATAAATTAACTTTTTTAATTGACCAAATAAGTCGTTTTTTAAGATTAAAAAAATAAATTAATTTTGAAAAGAGTGTGAAAACGTGTTTTCTCCAATTGGAAGAATTTTCCTACCAACTGTGTAAAAAACACGCTTATTTAGTCAAATTTTTAAATATAAAAGAGATTTGAGTCAAAATTTGAGTAGTATTTTGCTGACACAGTTAAGTGTATTTTATTTTCCATTGATAAGACGAGACAACATCAATCAGAAAAGCGAAAAAAGGGGAATGAGAATAACAAAAATAGATATTGCCTTAACTTTTGAAACCAAACAATTCTGTTTCTAGTCATTTCTTCAGCACATTGGCTTTGAACTTTAAGAGAATTTACCTACTTTATACTCCCAATATATATATTTTAATTATGATGTTGATACGATATGATTTTAAATGTATAGATAGATGTCGGTTGAGTCTTAACTTGATTGACATACTCAATCGGCATGGTTATTGTTGTCAATGCAGAAGAATATGAGTTCGGGTGTGCTGAAGCGTATTATCCTCATATATATAAGTTGGGATGGATTATGAGTAGTTCTAAGCATTGTGTCAAAAAAGAATAGATATGACCAGAACCTATAATAAAATTGTTCGAAAACAAAATATTACTTTATTTATAATGAAATTCTTTTAAATACGCGAGTTTATCCTAATTAGTTCAAACAATTTCAAGAGAAATTAATTTCAAGATAAAAATAACAGTCTCCTCGTTTCTATCTTTTAACTATAGTCATTGATTTAATAAATGATCTCATGAGATCCAACTATAATAATGTCTCACCTTAAACGTTACTCTCTTTTAGGCATTAAATGTCAGATTGAATTTGACAACAATAAAATTAAGATAGTTATTGGTTCAAGCAATGAATATGCATCTCAGCTTTGAGTTACCATTTAACGAAAGGATCCAATTAATATGATATTGATATTTTAAAGACTCAATTAGAATATATGAGAATATAAGGATCAAATTATAAAAATTAAAATATTTTTTGAAGGAGCCAGATGCAATTAACCCTTATTTTCATCGTCATAATGGAAGAGTTTACCTGCTCTGCTCTGATTTGAGAACTCACCCGAAGAAGGCGAAGCCCCCAATGATTGCACAAAATCTAATCGTATCCATTTGATTAAACACCGTCGGGTGGGATCACGAGCCGTCTTAATTTACCGTCGGGTGGGAAGCCCCCACTTCATTTTTTTTAAATAAATACATATTCTAAAATTAATTTTTATATATATTTAATTTATTTTTACTATTTAAAAATCGGTTTTCCATTTCTTTCTCCAGCCCTACAATTTTACATGATCTGTGGTCCAAATTTTAGGGGTATATATTTTTATTCTAGAACGCAGGGATACTTAGGGGGGGGGGGTGGGAGTGTCGTAGACCGAGTCATCGCAGACTATTTCAACGCCGTGGGACATGAGTGTTCATACGTATCAAAAAGTATGAAAGTACAAATCTTTGGTCAAAAAATAAAAAAGTAATTACAAAATTGTGTAACGGGGGTCCTCTCTTTTGTATTTTAGCTAAATTAATCTCTACACATTAGATCAATAAATAAGTTAATTTTTTTTATTAAATTTTTTTTAATAATGAGTAAATTAATCATTTAAAAAAATCATTATTAATTTTGGAAGCTTATGGTTTTAATGTTTTTCGTTATTTTCCATAAATTTAATTATATGAATTCCAAAAGTGTGCACTAATTTTTGAAAGCAATGTAATACGGAAATTCTAATTTGATGTAATTGTTTATATTTAATAATGACATCACTTTCTGGCATTATTTTAGTTTATTTTGGTATATACAAGCAATAATTTATTACACGATGTGGACAATTGCTTTTTGGTTTTCAGGTTAGTGTGGCTTAGATAATCACATTTCTGTTTGTAGGTAAAATCACCTCCATCATCCCTTTTAATTTTAATATTGAGCAAAGTTATCTTTAAAAATAATAATTAAATCTCTATCAATTTTAAAATTTAGTAATTAAAAATAATTAGTCTGTAACATTATATATTCTATCAATCTGGCTACGATTTAACAAATTTAACTCACGATATTTACATAGAATATATAAATATTAAGGGCTAAACTTATTATAATACTAATCATATTTATGTATAATTGAGAGAAAACGTTAACGTTGTGATTAATTATAGTTGCTCATTTTCAAAATTGATAAGGATTAAATTGCTTCATTTTTTTAAAGAGATCAATTTACTTGAAAAAAATATAAAAATTTAATGATACGGTACTTTAAAATTATGTCATATTATTACTTGAAAAAGTGAAATTAATGACGCGGGAAAATATCCTTTTTATATTGAAGCTTTTGACTGTTCCATGTCTTGTTGGCATATTTGACAAAAACAGTTTTGTGGGCAACATTTGCCAGATATTTGGGTAAATGAATATTAGTTCTTTTGCTATTTGCTTGGTTGGACGAACGATGATTCACCATGAGCTGAGTTATTGGATAAGGATTGTGACTTGATCCTTAGTTTCTTTTGAATTTGAAGGATTGTTTTGAATGAATTATCAATATATTATTCCTTGTTGATTGCTTCTATTTCCTATTGGTGAATTATTGTGGTGAAGCATGCATTTGCTGGAAGATTAGAGCATTTTCTTGAAAGTATTTTTGGTTTCCAACTCTTCTTCCTTCTTTTTTTGTAATATAAGTTGAGTGAAGAATGTACATGTGCTGAGTAAAGGGTATTATTGGTTGAGTGTAGGTTTGGGAGTGTGATAGATGGTACTCTGTTGCTCTGTTAGGGCTACATATATCCTATTTGAGAAGGAGTGTTTGGGCTTTAGTTGATGAGGATTTTTGGTAGGATTATCAAATAATATTACACTTTGAGCAAAGCTGTGTAAATGTATGATCGCTGTGTTCGAACTTTGTTAACAAAGCTTGGTTTTGCATTATTTACTTAGCTGCTTATTGTTGTTGTTCACATCTTCGTTTGTTTTATTCTTAGTTGCAACATATTTTAGAATGATCTATTGTTCCGAATCATTGCTTACTAATTCTTTTCCATTTCCCATTTTCCAAGCTCAAATATCAAAATAAATTTAGTTGTTAAGTTCAAGTACCAAAATAAACTAAAAAGATTTTCATGTACTAAGGTGGATTTAATTGACAAGTTCAGAGTCCATAACTTGCATTAATCCTTTCTATAACATAATCTTCATTCATACTAATTTAAAATTTTTAATTAATTAATGTCGCATAAGCAAAATTTATTACGAAAATATTTACACATTTTAATAAATTTATAATTTCATTTTAAATTAAATTATTTAAATTGTAAATTTAAAACGAGTTTCAAAATGTCAATATTTTTAAACTAGACCGGTGGTCGAATCGATCAAGTCACCGGTTCGTCAATTCAACATGTTCCACCGATTTGATTAAAAAAAATCTAATTCAACTACCCAGATCAATTAATTTAAAGCTTCTCTTCAGAATGATACTCTGATCAATTCCCGATATAATCGGTCTGACTAACACTACAAATAGAGTATAGTAGTAGGGGGTAGCCAAATACGTTTTCAAGTCTCGAAAAAGTAGTGGTATAGTATACATAATTATTCTTTTTACAAAAGTTCATTTCTCCTTTATCAATTATTTTTTTACAAAAGTTGATATATAATTACTTTTATTATAAAAATAAAATAAAAGTTGTATACTTTTTAGAAGGAAAAAATATTCAGGACCTCTTTATATTATAGGGTTAACAGAAAAATAATTTTTTTTTAAAAATCAACGGAATAATTTAATTAACATATTATTAAAAAGTGAGAAAAAAACATAATTTATAACAAAATTAATTATTTCGTTAATAATTCATTAACTCATGAGCAATTTAATTCTTATATTATTAAAGTGAGCAAATAAATAATAATTAAATATGATGTTGATAATTGCATCTGTCTATTTATGATTGGATAATAATTAAAAAGTTAAAAAAATTCAAAAACATTATATATTATAAAAGCTAAATAAACAAAATTTTCAACATTTTTAATTCAAAATTTTGGAATTAATTAATAATTTTTAAAAAAATTTAAAACATTTTATTAATTTAATTATGCATCTATACACAGCCATGTTCTCTACAAATGTATTTATACTTTTTTGGCTACATTATTTTATTAATAAAAAATAGCATCTCTTTATTTGTCCTTTTTTACTCAATTTTAAATATTATAAAAATTAATTTGAATATTTTTTATATTTATTAGTGTTTTCTTTTTTCAAAATTTAAATTATTTGTCTAAATACGCATGTTTAATTACTTTTAAATTTAAATTGAAATTTATAAAACATAAAAAATCATCATTTTTTTGTTATTTTTTTTTTCATTTTCTTTTTATGCATCCCTACTACGATAAAGTCTCGGGTTATGTTCAAAGGCGTAGTTAGGGGTTGGCAGGAGCCTCGGCCCCCCTAAAATGAAAAATATTTTTAATTGAGGTACCTTTAAAATTTATAAAAATTTAAATTAGTGAAGGTAAAATTATACTTTGACCCCCTAAAATGATAAAAATTTAATTTAATCTTTTAAAAAATTATAAAGATGTAGATATTAAAATGGTAAAATTACATTTTTACTATTTTAAAAATATACAATTTAATTTCGACCCCCTAAAAATAAATTCTGACTTTGCCCCTGACAGTGATTATGTTGGTGTTTATTCAAATCTCAAGTTAAATAGAAAATTGCCAAAAAAATGTTTTTTTATAAATTTAGTTATATTATAAAAGTATTTTTATCTTTTCATATTTTTATAAATAATAAAAAATTACGATAGAATTTGAAACAAAAATATTATGAATTTTAAATCTTTAACTTTATCACTTCAACAAAAATATCATTTAATTTCTATATATATTTTTAATAAATATATGTATTATAGTTTTTTTATTTGTATTGTGACAAAAACTATATACCCACAATGTGGGTGGTGCTAGATTCACATATACTAACTTAATGAGAAAAATAATGTAAAAAAAAAAACATATACATAAAATTGTAATAATAATTAGAAAATTGTATTAGTTTTGTTTTTATATAGTTATTGTATAAAGGAAATATTGAATTTGATTTTGTTGGGGATAAATCCGTATAAGTAACGAACAAGTAAAATAACAAATAAATCGAAAAGATTGAACACATAATTTTGCGTGAAAAAATTCCTCCGAAATGGATAAAAAAACCACGAACAAAATGATATTTCACTAATAAGAGAAAAATTCAAGATGGAGATAATTAAAATAAAGGTCTAACTCACACACTAATCCCGGTGACTCTAAGGTGACTTATATACGTTACATGTTACTTAGTGCTCACTTACCCTAGATACACTTTAGATACTAATTGATGCAATATACTATTAAATGTTTGAGATCTAATTAAGAAATAATCTCAATATTATCGTCTAATAAATCATCTACATATTACCATATCTCATTGCGTCTTTGTCTTGATTGCTCGTTGCGACATCATGTCTTCCCTCGTTATGACATTACTCTCTGTTTTAGCCTGAAATACGAAACATACTCCACAAATGTGATACTCAAATCATACTATTTTACTAATCAAATTAAGCTAAACTATTTCAGAAAGTATGCAAATTGTCCTTTAATTTAAATAAACCCTCGCACATTTTGTAACCTTTTGACTTTTTAGCTATTAATTTATATCCAAATAAACCTTTCAACATTTACTTTATATTTAAATAAACCCTTAATTCTATTAAAGTAACCTAAGATTAAGGGATTATTTAAATGAAAAAAATTACAAGGCTTATCTAAATAAAACAATTGGGTTTTTTTTAAATGTTATCCGTAAAAGTATATAAAAAAACTAAACTAATTTTTTATTTTTAAAAATGTTAACTATAAATAATTCTCGGTTCTCATTTTAGACATTCAAAATTAAACACCCACATTACATAGTTTATTCATTTTGATCACTCATGTTAAAAATTTTAACCGAAATATGACATGATATTTTTGACACTGACCAATCATGGATGCTACATGGCACAATTTATCATGTTATAAATGTTGCATACTACTTTAAAAAAGACCAAAATATAATTTTCTCAATACTAATTATCAACCAAAACAAAATATTTTATTATTTTTTGGGTTTGGGTTACCCTGATCGTTCTATAGTACATTGTGCCATGTGTCATCTAATGATTGATCCATGTGTAAAAAAAATGTCATGTTAGATTTCTGTTAAGGTTTTTAACGGGAGTGACCAAAATTAACAAACTATGTAACGTGGGTGTCTAAATTGCAAACATTTTATTCTGAGTTTTGCAGTTGAGTGACTATAGATGGAATTTACCCTTTTTAAAATTGCCTATAATTTTTTTATAAAATAAAAAAATTGAGTAAAAAAATAAATGAAAATAAAAAATAAAATCATGCATTACATATATATATTTTACAATTTTAGTAATGTTAATAAAAATAACTAATAATTAATTAACATGGACTATCAATCCGTGGAAGTAAGGCTTTAAGTTCGAGTCTCGTACAAAGAAAAATATGATTAAGAGAATTTTATTTTTCATTTAAGTCTTCTAACGCCACTCTAGTTAAAACCACTTAGAATATAGAAAGAAGACTAATAATAATAAGGCTAAATGTTCAAATAAGGGTTAATCTTTTTAACGAATGTTCGCGTAACGGTTAAATTTTTTAAATTAGTTTTCTACACATTTCACCTCGATTTATAATAAGAATTAGGTGAATGTTGACGTATTTAAAATAAGACACACAATAATTACGTCAATATTACTTGAAAAGTAAATAAAAATTATAATTTAAAACTTTGAAATACAACTTTGAAATGTTCAAATGTTTTCATTCAAGTCACATAACTATCCGAAAGTTTTTTTTAAGTCACTAGACAATGAGGTTTTTTAAAGTCTGGTTATCGAGCCCTCAGCGAAGATTTGGCAATCGGTACGGTAGATTAGTACACATCAATGAGTAGAATAACATATTTTAGCTCCAAGCTAATTGGTGCTGGTGGTGCAAACGGAGAAGGCTATACAATAATGATTTTAATAACTTAATGACTTAAATGAAAATTTTCTAATAATTTAGTGACTATTTTGTCACTTTTTGAAGTTGAGTGATCAAAACGAAAAGTTACCAATAGTTTAGTGACTTAGGCGAAATTTATCCTAAAAAAAATAAGTAAACAAAATACACCTTACCGTATAATTTCCACATATCATAATATATACAAACCAATTTCCCTCTTCCTCTCTCCCTCCTTTCCTCAGTAAGCTTACGAAACTTCTTCTTCGCTTCTTCTCTGCAAATGAATCCCGAGAAACCTCCCAAACCCTTATCTTTTTACCCTTTTTCACCTTCTTCTCCATCACCAAACTAACGTTTCCGTACACAACGAACAAAATCAAAGCAATGGGTAAAGCTTCCAAGTGGTTCCGCAGCATCCTCGGCTTCAAAAAATCCGACCCCCATAACCAACCTTCTCCTTCTTCTTCAAAACCAACTTCCCATAAAGACAAACGGCGTTGGAGTTTCGTCAAATCGTACCGTGAAAAAGACTCCTCCACGAACAATAGTAATGCGAAGTTGCCGTCGTCTTCGCAGCAACAGAAAGACTCTGTTTCCTTCGTTGAAAGGAAAGGTGACAATGAAGTAACGGATCCTAGCAAGCACGCCATCGCTGTTGCTGCCGCTACTGCCGCCGTTGCCGAAGCAGCCGTTGCGGCTGCTCAAGCTGCCGCTGCGGTGGTTAGGCTCACTAGTAACAGTGGTAGGTGCGCGCGTGAATCGGCAGCGGTTTACGTTTGCAACAACAATAGCTATATAGCACACGATGAGTCATCCGCCATTAAGATACAATCTGCATTTCGTGGATACCTGGTAAGTTTTTTTTTAATGAAAATTTTCCGGGATTAACAAATGATAACGTTTTAATTGCTTGACACGTGTCCTTCTTCCTCAGCTTAATCACCCCCACTTACGGTTCCAAGGCGTTGAATTCGTTGAACATTGCTGTGATTGCAAAAACCCAAAATTCTTTTTCCATATTTTCATTTTATTTTATTCAAATGGCCATAAAGAAAAAGAGCAAAGCACGAAAACGTGTTTTGTTCCCATTACTTAATTTAGTTATCTGCAAGATTCACGTTTTTACACAAATCGTGTCGTTTTCAAGTTCATCTTCCTTTCCCATCAAGTAGATAGCAAAAGAAATTACCCACCAAGCTTCCATTTTCATACATCTGAGTTGTTTCTCTTTATATGTATATGTATTGCCATGCTTTACTTTGCACAATGCGCACCCTTCTCCATAAAGAAAACTACCCTGTTTGATCTCTGTCAGTATCACCTGCAAGCTTTTACCTTACTATTTCATAGTCATGGCGTTTTCAAGCATTTAATTGTTTTTTTTTGGGGGGGGAGGCGGAGAGCATAGTTTTTGAGGTTTGGTGATTTGAGTAATTTGATACTATTTCTGGGGTTTTTTTTAGGTAGTCTTTCATTTTATAGTACTACTGTAAGTATAGCAAGTTTAATAGAATTATTTGATATTGGGTGGTAAATAAAGTGGATTAGTTAGTTTATTGGTGTCTAATTATTGAAAAGCTTTGAAGGGGTTACTCCCCCCCAACTACTCTGTTGCCAGGGTCAATAATTATGCAATAATTTATTATCTTACTGAATAAAGGATCAACCCATTTGTCAGCATTTTCTGATCACAAGACTTTGAATGCAATTAAACTTTTTTTTTTTTTGAGAATTTGGACGACTTGGTTCTTTGCCTATCCTTTTTTTGAGGGTGGTTTTTTGCATATATTGGGTTGAACTTTTCTGGGTAATTGCAAATTTTGATTTCTGAAAGGGGTGGGTCCAAAACCAGTGAAAAAGTTTTTTGTGGGTAATACTGAAGATATATGTGGCAGAGCTTTTAACATAGATAAAAGGGTTATGATTTGGTATAGTTTTTCAACCTTGTGGGTTAAAAAACTCCATTTATCTTTGTATCCAATATATATTTGTTTGAATTCATTTGTTATCTAGTAGTCACATTGAGTTTCGATCTAATCTCAAAACCAGGAGGTGTCACTTAACGGGTCGAATTTCGTACCATTTGATCCAACAAATGTTTATGTTTATCTAAAGTAACCCTAATGATTTTGTATGATTTTTCTAAAGTAACCAAAATGACTTTGTATGACTTTTTATGGAGATGATATAGAAAGCTTGGTGGTATTTGTTGGGGTACCAGAAGTGGAATGCAGAACCCTTTAGCCATGGTCAGAGCATTATTGGGAAGGCTTGTACTAGGGGTCTGGGGTGGTAGGGCGGCTAGTGTGAAGTCCTTTTCCCATTTCATATTACATCAGAATTTTGAATATTTTGGGAAATTTTAGTACCACTTGTATACTACTACGACTTACCTATTATCTTCATGGCGCCAGTGACCATTTAAAATTTTCTTGTTGCTAGTACTTGGTTTCTACATTTACCATGGCGCCAGATTTTTAAAATTTCGTGTTAATTAATTAGTTTAATAAATGATCCATTGTGGTCCTTCTACATTGTTTTTTGAACCTTGGGTTGCTACATACTAGGCCTTTGTGAACGCCCTTTATTCATGGGCACCTGGTTCCTTCCCTTTTCAGGTGCTTTTATTTGTCTCTGTTGCTTGCATCCATAGTCATTAGCATAATTACATAAAGCTCTTTACTTGATAGAAAAATGGAAGATTTTGCTTGAGTGATGCCCTTTGTATGTTTCTGTTGTTTGCCTGATTATACATTTTTTCATTAATGTAACCTTTGAAGGCAAGAAGAGCATTGCGAGCACTAAAAGGATTAGTGAGACTCCAAGCATTGGTTAGAGGTCATATAGAAAGGAAGAGAACTGCAGAATGGTTAAGAAGGATGCAAGCATTATTGAGAGCACAAGCACGTGCTCGTGCTGGCCGGGCCCAAATTTCCGAGTCTTCCCAATCAAGCTGCAAATCGTCTCACTTCCATCATCCGGTAAAAGCCAGAATCTGTTCTTCCTTCCTGTGTTTTTCCTTGAAATTTCTCACGGGGTATTCTTTTTGCCAAAATACACCTGCTTCATGTACCATGGGCTCCTTTACTTTATACCTGTAGACAACTTTCAAAGCTCAAGAAAGAATTTAAGGCTTTTAATGAAGTCGGTTGATGCTGGATAAAAGTCAACTTTGTAGGAATTATGACAAATGTGATGCAGCAATATATCAATAAATATATGCTTAAATTTAATTTTCTTTGAAGAAAACATGGTCATGGTGGACACTAAAATGACTGGTAGCTACTTTATTGCGAAAATTATGGGACCAATTGAGTTATTTTGACGAAATGACACTTCCTGCACTTAAATCTTTAACATGGAAACCTGTCATTTTCTTTGATGTATATATTGCTTGCCACTAATCGTAAGCTGCCATTTTTTTATGTTTATCTTTTGAGTGGTATGATCTTAAGCTTATTGCTGAAAGGAAATTTTTTGAGAATAATTATCAGCCATTGCTTTCATTTCTATGTTGATTGACATGATTGGATTTATTGCATGGACATACTTTTCTTTGTATATTAAATTGATGTAAACTTGTCTATTTTGCAATTGTCGGTGACCATGAAATCTCTTTTTTTGTATAGGATCCAGCAACCCCTGAAAAATTTGAACATGTTATTCGATCCAAGGGTACAAAATATGAACAATCATCAATGTTGAAGGTATGTTCTTCACATGTTTGATCTTTATGTGTATCTTTTGCCATTGTATATTCGTGTTTAATTAACTTGATTCAACAATATCAGAGAAATGGATCAAAGTCAAGTGGAAGGACTGTTGATAATCAAGAGAAATTACACTCAGGTTGGTATCGCCGTGTTGATGAGCAAACATGGGAGCATTCAACAAGAATTGGTCCTAATGATGATGAAAAGAATGACAAAATCCTTGAAGTTGACACTGGGAAACCAAATTTCATCTCTAAACGGAGAAACCTCTTTCATTCAACACATCTTTCTCTGAATTCTGATTTATATAGCTGTAGTTTCACTAATTCGAGAGACTCACACCAAACAGCTCCTAGTCCTTCATCTGGTGAAGTTCAGTCTTTAACTCCATTGATGCTGTCTCACTCTGAAGCAATACAGGAAAGCCCTTTCTGCGGTGCTGTTGATGATAATAGTCCACAATTCTATTCTGCATCATCAAAAGGAGCTAGTTCCAAGAGAAGCCCCTTCACTCCTGCTAAGAGTGATGGCACTAGAAGCTACCTAAGTGGTTACTCAGACCATCCAAATTACATGTCTTACACTGAATCGTCAAAAGCTAAGGTAAGGTCTTTCAGTGCTCCAAAACAAAGGCCTCATTATGAAAGATCTAGTTCAACAAAGAGGTACTCCATTCATGGTTTTGGTGAATTGAAATCAACTACACAAAGGTCTGCCATGCATGCAAACTTCGCCAGCAAAGCTTACCCCGGTTCGGGTAGGTTGGACAGGCTAGGAATGCCCCTTGGGTATAGATACTAAATAATGGTTTTACCATTTGGCTAAGGAATGTTATGTAGTTTATGTTTAGATGTTAACGATGATGACTCTCACCTACCCTAATGTATCCATCCTTTAATGTTTTAGTGCATGTGAGTTCCCAAGTTAAAAAGAATAGTAGCTGCTTTACAAGAAGTTAAATTATGAAAAATATGATATGGGGTTAAATCATAATTTTGTCATTTCATCCTTTTTCTTATATTCCTTTTAATTAAAGGGTGATTAAACTAATGCAAAGCTTTAGTCGCTAACAAAACTCAAAAGGGTGGCTATGAACTCTAGTTGTGAAAAGCCATTTTAGTGAGTTCATCATTGTCCTTTTCAAATAGCAAAAGTCATATTATGGCTATGGGATTTATAATTATGAAGCAAGAGGGGGTGGTGAAGGTGTGCCCCCACTTGGATTATGTGGGGTAAGGAGGTATATGTACGTGAAGATATTGGGGGGTAGGGATGTCGGCGGTGGGTGGAATAGATGTGCTAAGCTGACCTAGAAAAACTGAAGATACCAGTCAGGTTACGGTAATACGGTATGAATGAAGAAGTCAAAGATAAACAGTACATATTGTCTTGAAATGTCTCTATTGGGCTGGCATGTAGGTGTCAAGGTATTATTCAAGAAGTATATAGGGGTTGATCTTCTCTTTCATCTCTCACGTGTTTTTTCTATTAAAATTATGAAACATATATATATAGGCATAACTATAAATTTGGGCTCTAAATGTTTATTCTTTTGTTAATTTAGTTTTTTTGTTAATTTTTTAATTAATGTGATGTTTGAATTCAACTTTTAAAATTTGATTGGGTGGAAAACCTGAATTGCCAATCCTTACATTTTTTTCCTTATATCTCTATATTTTGTTATATCCCCATTTTATGCAATCTACTAATCTTTGATATGAATTAGACTTCTTCAAAGATTGAGTTATTTATTAAGTCTGAAGGCTGGTTCGAAATTAGGAAGGATTTAGGTTAAGGATGGCAACGAGACGAGATAGATTTTTGCTTGCCTCGACCCTGGCCTAAAACTTGATTAATTTGCCTCGACCTTGATTCTTAAGAAAAAAAAATCAGCCCAAATCCTGAATTTGAAATTTAATAGCAAACCCGGCTTAGCTCTAACTCAAATTTAATTTAATTATTTCATTTTGAAGCAAATAAGATTATTTTTTTGAGTTTACACTTAAAATTTAATATATATTTATTTATTGAAATAAATAATTAACATATTTATATGTATTAAGGGTATTTTTGTAAATATCTCGAGTTAGGGTGGATTTACTTCAAATTCGACTTACTTAGCGTAAACCTGATTTTCCAAAAAGATTGACTCTAACAAATTGGGTCGGATTGAAACCTGTCGGATTTGAATTATTTTACCATCCTTAATTTGGACCAAAATATTAAGCTCTAAAAATGGGATTAGTCAAGATAATAAGCTTATTTAAAATATGAATCGAGCTTAAATATTCAAGGTTTGAACTCATTTTCTATATTTGTAATATATTATGTAATTTATAATGCATAAAAAATTTAAATCTATAATAATATATATAATGCTAGTATAAAATTTCAATAAAAAACATATTAAAATTTAAAAATAATAATATTGGGAAACTTAAAATAGACATAAATTAACTATTTCCATGTTTTAATTGATTCCATACTTTACCAACCGAATAACGCCTTTGTATGTTTCCATATTTGACAGCAGCTACTAACGACTTCGACAAAACGTTCATTGCAGTCACAGAGAGATATGATGAAAGCGGATCTCCTTTATGGACACCCCACTAGTCCTCCATTTACTATTAAAGAAAATCTAGGAGTGGTGATACATGCCTTAATCCAAGAAATGAACACAGGATGAAACCCCATAGCTGACAAAACAGCAAGCAAAAATTTTCCAATTCACAGAATCGAAAGCTTTCTGCAAGTCAATCTTCAAAGCACATCGAGGGGAGACACTCTTTCTGCTATAGCCCCTTACAACATTTAAATAATATAAAAAAAATATTTTAAAATAAAGAT
Source organism: Gossypium hirsutum (assembly GCF_007990345.1). Classification (NCBI taxonomy): domain Eukaryota; kingdom Viridiplantae; phylum Streptophyta; class Magnoliopsida; order Malvales; family Malvaceae; genus Gossypium; species Gossypium hirsutum. The sequence continues at coordinate 51,841,023 of NC_053439.1, read as the reverse complement.
ACATAGTACATTAAAATATATCACTGGTATTTCCTACAATTATGATATTTTCTTTTAACCAATTCTAATTTAAAATTTTTAATTAGTAATCATGATAAAATGTTTAAATGAATAAAGCATTATTGTTTTTAATTTTAATTATAGACATGTATTATTTTATAATAATATTTTAAAATTAAATTTTAAACTCATATTTTAAGCTGAATTGAGTTTGAACAAGTATTAAATATATTAATATAATGTATTATGAACCTATTTTAAGCAGGCAACAATGATGTAATATGAAGTAGGTCAAAAGCAGAACAAGAACAATTAAAATGGTGAACTTTTGCACAGTTAAAACAGAGAAAGATGTAACATGAAGTAGCCCAAAAGAAGCCCTCCAGGCTGGACTGCTTTTATGATCATGCACATGCTTCATACCTCTGCACCAAAAAATGATGAACCAGACATTAGCTAAAAAATTTGTACAGGCACATCACACTGATATACAGAAGGGTTTAGAGATGCACACACCTGGGGAAGGTTTAGTCCATTTTCCATTAATCCAGTCTTGGTGTAGCCTCAAATCAGAGTGTTTAAATTCCATTTTCTCTTGGTTGTCCAAGTAGACCTCATATTTAGAACCACCAGAAAGGACCTGTATAATCACACCCATACACCACCCACCTTTGTACAAAGCATTAACGTTATCAAACATTTTAAACTGGCGAGGCACTGGAATATGTGGTGGAGGAGGCCTAATGTGCAAGCTATTCATCTCTTTCTCTAAGAAACCTGTATCACCTTCGGTTCCCAAGGTCTCATACCGAATGAGGTACCTATTATTCCCCACTGGTTTAACAATAGTTGCAGACCACCAAGCTTGGTTAAAATCATCTTCATCATTGGCCACCTCAACAAGTTGTCCCTCACCAAACACTTCTTCTTCTATTGTTATCTGACCAGACCCCTCCAATATGTTACCAGTCCCTGATTTGCTTGCTTCTGCATTGTCAGCCTCAGACTCCAGTATCACACCTTTGTTAGAATCCATCTCCGTCACTTTCTCCGTTGAATCTTCTGCCTATTCCAAGAAACGAGAAAGAATTGCATATACTCAAGATTCAAGATGAAAAGACTCAAGAAACAAGAAAAACCCAAATAGAGTTTATACCTCCACAGCTAGCTCAGATTCATCCAATGGCTGTATCCAATTCCCATTAAACCAGGTTCTATGAAGCCTCAATTGATTCACTCCAACCAGTAAGCACATTGGTGACATCTGAAAAATATAGGTGTCATCATGCAACACTATAGCAATCTTGCCTTCGTACCAGCCGTCACCGCAATAAGCCTCCACTATGTCACCCACCTTGAACTTTCTTGGTGGCAGTGGAGGGGGCAGAGGGCGTATATCGACGCTGTTGTACTCCATGAAGGGTTTTGTCTCTCTATTTCTTTCTTGGAAAAGATCGGTGCAGTGGACCACGTACCTCTTGTGGTTTGTTGAAGTAGCGCGCCGCTCGATGATTATAGCGGTGTACCACGCACGCGGGCAATCTTCGTCTTGGGGGTTGACCTCAACTATGGAACCTGGTTGCAGGTACGGTGGATCTTCTGTGGCAGGGGCGTCGATGGCCTTGCCATTTTCTGACATATTCCTTCTTTTGGCGGGTGACTGAGAAATAGAGAATGATGAATGAAACTGCCAATCAATGCTTATATATATATATATTCTTTGAACCAACTGTTGGATTGACTAACGGTGCATGAATAATCGTTTAATTCTTTTATTTTGTTTTCATTTTTTATATTCGGAATAAATTCTTTATGAATTAAGATAATTTAAAATTGGTTCAAATATAATAAAATTACTAATAATATAATTATTAATATTGTTAATTGCTTATACAACTTCACTATTTTTCTGTCCCATATTATTATTTATTCATTTAAAATAAATTTAACTAATTTAATTCTAATCAGGTTAAAGTTATGAAGCTTCACTGTAATGGGAATCTATGAAAAATTAATTTAATTAGCTCGTTTAGTGAGAGCCCGATGACTAATTAATTTAATTCCACTCCAAACTTTAATTATTTAATTATAATAATTAAATAATAATTCAATGAAATTCATTTATTTTTTAAGTCATCTCTTGTATATTGTGAGAAAATGCATTCACTGCGATCTATTTCTCTAACTCATTGTTTTTAATTCATTCACTTTGGTTCAGTTTGCAAACCGTTTAGAGTTTGTATCGAGCCAACGGAGGAACCAGTTAGACATATATAATTAGACTCAAATAATTTGTAATTAGGTTCTAACTTTTCGCCTATTAATTACAATATTATAACTAGTTATGTAGTCATTCCACTAAAGTACCATGGTTGAACCATTACGAAAGCTGCGTATTAAGAGCTCGCCAAATGACTTTATCATACGTGTGTTGTTCTTATAGGATATATCGTTCTTCCAATATGACATTATTTTATCAAATGATAATCCTATCTTCTTCCACGAAAAAATCAATTACTAACCTACAATAATTAAATCAATTTTAGACCAACACCATTACTTTCTATCATGTAATGCCAAGCATCTTCAAATAATACTTTTGGAAGCCTAGAAATAAGAGTTAAGTGATCTTCAAGTTGGGTTATTGTGAGAAAGAATATGACATATGATTTAAGATTTACATCAATTTTCTTCCAAGATGAAACTAAGCATTAAGAGAAAAAACATTAACTCGATTGCTTCATCTTTTACTGACAAGAAAAACTAAAACACTAAAATAGGAAATCAACGTCAAAATCAAATTTGAACAGGTAACAACAAAGTAATGTAGCCAAAATAGCAGAAAAAGAAACCCTCCAAGCTTGACTACTTTTATGATCATGCACATGCTTCATACCTCTGCACCAAAAAATGATAAACCAGACATCAGTTAAAAAACTTGTACAAGCTCATCACTCAAGAACACATATCTACTGATATACAGAAGGGTTTAGAGATGCACACCTGGGGAAGGTCTAGTCCATTTTCGATCAATCCAGTCTAGGTGTAGTCTTAAATCAGAGTGTTTAAATTCCATTACTTTTCCGTTGTTATCAAAATGGACCTTATATCTAGAACCACGAGGAAGGACCCGTGTAATTATACCTTTCCACCACCCACCTTTGTACAAAGCATCAACGTTATCAAACATTTTAAACTGGTGAGGCACTGGAATATCCGGTGGAGGAGGCCTAATGTGCAAGCTATCCATCTCTTTCACTAAGAAACCAGTATCATTTCCGGTTCTCAAGGTCTCATACCGAATGATGTACCTATTATTCTCCACTGGTTTAACAATGGTTGCAGCCAACCAAGCTTGGTTAAAACCATCTTCATCAATATTGGCCACCTCAACACGTTCTCCCTCACTAAACTCTTCTTTAGTTTTCTGATCAGACTCCTCCAATATGTTACCAGTCCCTGCTGTGCTTGTTTCTGCACTGCCACTGTCAGTCTCCCACTCCAGTTGGTTAGAATCTATCTCCATCATTCTATCTGTCAAATCTTCGTCCTGTTCCAAGAACCAAGAATATTAATTAAAGGAGAAACCCCAAAGAAACAAGAATAGCATATACTCAAGATACAAGATGAAAAGAATCAAGAGACAAGAAATACCCAAATAGATTTTGTCACATATAAATTTAATGGCGGTATCCAATCCCCATTAAACCAGGTTCTATGATGCCTCAGTTGATTCACTCCAAACAATAAGAACCTTGATGAAATCTGAAACATACAGTTGTAATTATCCAACATTAAAGTAATCTCCCCTTCGTACCAGCCGTTCTGGTAATAAGCCTCCACCATGTCACCGGCCTTGAATTTTCTTGGTGGCAGTGGAGGGGGCAAAGGGCGTATATCGACGCTATTGTACTCCAATAAGAGTTTTGTCCCGCTATTTCTGTCTTGGTAAATGTCGGTTAACTGGACCACGTACCTCTCGTCGTTTGTTGAAGTAGCGCGCCGCTCGATGATTGTGGCCGTGTACCACACACGCAGGCAATCATTGTTTTCGTGGCTGACCTCAACCACGGAACCTGGTTGCAGGTAGTCAAGATCTTCGGTGGCAGGGGCGTCGATGGCCTTGCCTTTGTGCGACATACTGCTTTTGGCGCGAGACAGAGAATGATAAAAATGAAAAGAAAATTTACTAACTAAAAATATTAATTCACAACAACTTTATCTTTCACTCTTTCTTACTTTTTATTTTTATAAAATTTTAATTTTAAATTATATCATTTAATAATTAAATTAATAGTTTTAATAATTGACATAACATCGATGGCTTATAGATGTAATTAAAATACTTTAAAATTTGAGAACTAATTTGTACGTGTTTATGTAATTCAAGTTTTTAGTCTGCACAAGTGCTTCGTAATAAAAAAAAATGATAGTAGGAAAGGAGTCTGAGAGAATCATAAAAATTGTATGCTTCACTAACTAGTCTTCGATATCATGCAAGTTGGATGTGAATATCCACATTTATATTTTCATTTTTTTAATATGTTAAAAGAAATATAAATTTTTGTAATTGCAATCATTTAAAAAAGCTTTTATTTATTGAAGATGCAAATCAAAGACCAAAACCTAAAAATTTTAAAAACTTTCTTTTCCGAGCTGTTTGTTTCTTATTTTTTGTTTTGCCTAGCGGCGATGTCAGTCTCCTGGTTGCCTATTGCTCGCCCTTTTCTCCTTTTCTCCAACCTTTTTTTTTCTTCTTCTCATTCACTCCACATGTTTTCTCTCTTTTCAATTTGTAGATCTATTTTGTGGGTATCTTTATTGTCTTCACAAGTTGTGATGGACAGATGGGATGCGATGTCTATCGTTCGTTAAAACTCCACCAGCCACCAATAATTTTTCTTGGAAAGTGGGTGACTCTTTGTCAGCTTCTTAATATGTTTCTATTTTGAAAATATTTCAGAATATTAAATGATTTCACGAGTCGATTTGAACTCGTGTTGTCTTAAGTTTTATATGTTTTTTGTTTATTTTTCCATTATTTAATAAGCTTTCAGCTTTAGAAGTTTTTGTCTGCTCTTGTAGTACGTTTTTAGTCTTGCTTATGCATGTAATCTTAGTTTTACAAGTGATTTTAGGGATAGTTTTTTGTCGTCCTCTTTAGTTTGGTGAATGTTCGATTCTTTTGTCGATTTTTGCTCCCCGCTTTAGAGCATCTGGAGTTAATTTTCTTATCGTATTAAGTGCTTGTAATCATTCTAGATATGTTGTGCTTGAGTTATAACAAAGCCAATTGTCAACATGTCATGATGTTCTATTGATGCTAAGGCTAAAGCATTTGTTGTGTTGATGGACCTTGTCATTCACCATCTACGACGAATGTTTGTTATTTTTTCCCCCTTAAATTGTATGGTTCCATTCATTGAATAAATCAATGAATTTACCTTTCAAAACAATTGTTAAAGAAATATGAATGTCCAGGTTTAAAAGATGGATATATTGTAAATCTACAAAACTAATGTACATAAAATAATAAAATAATTTAAAAATAAGATATTTCTTATAGATTAAATTAAATAGTTTAAATTATAATAAAGTGTAATTAAAGATAGACTTCAAACACTTATGAGATTTAATAAAGGTAAAAGAATAAATTTATCTTAAAAATTTATGTAAATATCTTAAATGTTCAGATATTTAAAGTCGCTGCAATATACTAAGGGAAGTGCTCATTTCTTTCAATACCGCAACAAAATAGCAATTTGTCATATTTGAAAGATTGACAATATATTGAGTTGTATATATCTTTAGGTTGTGTTGATATCATGGAATGCTTCAAACCCATCAATGAATGTAACATTTCAAAACTTTTGATGTCAAAATTCAAATCATATTGGTGATCGAATAAATAAAATTTCAAGTACAAGTGTCGATTAAATGTGGATTATTTATCGATTAAATAAGACATCGGGGAAGACATCTAAAATTGAGTTGCAAGAAAAAGAGAATGGGCATGCCAAATGTGTGAAGGAAGGAAATGATGAAATTAATGGAAAAAGACTTGATGCAATTAAACCAAGACTTGAAAGTAATTATACCTCATTTTTATAGTTTGTTAAAGATTAAGTATTAATCTTAATTTCTAAAAGAGACATAAAACAAATATGAGAACTTAATAAATAATCTGGTAGTTGGTTAAAGATTTTTTAAAATTTCGGTTAATGGTTAATTCGGTTTGAAATTGATTCATTAATCGAACTTAATAAATAATTTTATATATTATATGTATTAGATTGTTACTAATTCAGTTAATTTAGTCAAATGAACATTATCAATTTATTTATTTTTGATATATTTTATACTTATTTTATTACTAATTTTGGTTAATTTGATTAATGGACTGGAACTGAGTTAACCATTAAGTACGATGAAATTACGCAATTAGAACTTTCAAAACAAAAAAGAAATTAAGCATTAAGGGAAAAAACATTAACTCGATTGCTTCAACCTTTTACTGACAAGAAAAAAACACTAAAATAGGAAATCGACATCAAAATCAAATTTGAACAGGTAACAACAAAGTAATATGAAGTAGCCAAAATAGCAGAAAAAGAAACCCTCCAAGCTTGACTACTTTTATGATCATATGCACGTGCTTCATACCTCTGCACCAAAACATGATGAACCAGACATCAGTTAAAAAACTTGTACATGCACATCACTCAAGAACACATATCTACGGATATACAGAAGGGTTTAGAGATGCACACCTGGGAAAGGTTTAGATCAGTTTTCATCAATGCTGCCTTGGCGTGGCCTTAAATCAGAGTGTTTACATTCCAATTTATCATAGTTAGCTAAAAAGACCAGATATTTAGAATCGTCAGGAAGAACCTCTGCAATCACGCCCTTCCACCACCCACCTTTGTACAAAACTTCAACGTGATCAAACATTTTAAACTGGTCAGGCACCGGAATATGTGGTGGAGGAGGCCTAATGTGCGAGCTATCCATCTCTTTCTCTAAGAAACCAGTATCATCTTCGGTTCTCAAGGTCTCAAACCGAATGAGGTACCTATTATTCCCCACTGGTTTAACAATAGTTGCAGCAAACCAAGCTTGGTTAGAACCATCTCCATCAATATTGGTCACCTCAACATGTGCTCCCTCACTAAACTCTTCTTCTTTTTCTTTTGTTTTCTGATCAGACTCCTCCAATATGTTACCAGTCCCTGCTTTGCTTGCTTCTGCATTGTCAGTCTCAGACTCCATCATTTTCTCTGTTGAATCTTCTTCCTATTCCAAGAACCAAGCATATTTAGTAAAGGAGAAAGAAACCCCAAAGAAAAAGAAAGAATTGCAATATACTCAAGATTCAAGATGAAAAGAATCAAGATACAAGATACAAGAAAAACCCAAATAGAGTTTATACCTCCACAGCTAGCTCAGATTCATCCAATGGTGGTACCCAATTCCCATTAAGCCAGGTTCTATGAAGCCTCAATTGATTCACTCCAAACAGTAAGAACATGGATGACATCCGAAAAATATACCTGTCATCATCCAACACTTGATCAATCTTGCCTTCGTACCAGCCGTCGTCGAAATAAGCCTCCACTATGTCACCCACCTTGAACTTTCTTGGTGGTTGTGGAGGGGGCAGAGGGCATATATCGACGCTGTTGTACTCCTTGGAGAGTTTTGTCCCGCTATTTCTATCTTGGTAAAGATTGGTGAATTGGACCACGTACCTCTTGTCGTTTGTTGAAGTAGCGCGCTCCATGATTATAGCGGTGTACCGCGCACGCGGGCAAACATTGTCTTCGTGGTTGACCTCAACTATGGAACCTGGTTGCAGGTACGGTGGATCTTCGGTGGCGGGGGCGTCGATGGGCTTGCCTTTTTGTGACATATTTCTTCTTTTTGCGAGTGACAAGAGAAACAGAGAATGATGAATGAAAATGGAGAAATGTGATTCGTATCTGAGTTGACGTGAACTGCCAATCAATGCTTACATATATATATAGTCTTTGAGCCAACTGTTGGATTAACGGATAACGGTTTATGAATTAATTGTTTAATTCTTTTATCTTTTCATTTTTATATTATAACCGTTCTAAAAAATAAGTAGTTCTTTTTAATATTAAAAAATTATTCTTGATAAAAATAAAAGAAAAAGCTAAATTATTCTATTCATATTGCCTAGCAAGAAAAGAAAGAAAAAAAAATTTTCTTCATCATTTTTCCTCCAAATTGTAAGTATAAGGTATGTTTTTCTTCAAATTTTTCATAGATTTTGAAAATTTTAAGCTTGTTTTATATATACATATATGTACCAATAGTTTTTTACTTTATCAAGTATATTAAAAACTGCCATTAAAGAATATTGATAGAAGCTTATAAAATTAAGTGAAATGTGTATGTTTTTGGATGGAAAATGGTTGAGAGACGACTTCTAACTTGTTAGAAATGTTATAGTAAGTTTCGGCCAAAGTGGAGGAAGGAAGAAAATCTTGATCACTTTGTTTAAAATTATATCAAATGATAGCTTGTGAAGCGACGAATATTTTGGTGAAAACGGAATAAGAAATAATTAACCGAGTCGAAAGTTATGTGAATTTCAGATTAGGAAACTGTGAAAAATATACTTATTTTTGGATGATCAAATTTGGTTGATTTTGGATGATCATGAATTGGTCAATTTTGGACTGAATCGATTGTTATGCTAGAATATTCTTTTCAATCGGTTGTTTTTATGCTTAAATCAATTGTCATGTTGGAATATTGCTTCTTTTGAATAGATTATTTATATGTTTAAATCGATTGTTATGATGGAATACTACTTTTTTTTTGAATTGATTGTTTATATGTTTAAATGGATTGTTATGTTGGAATATTGCTTATTTTGAATCGATTGTTACCATTGCCCCAATCTTGTTGGTTTGGATATTGGCTGAGTGCCATTATGTTACCATTGATATGGATACATTTTGACATGTCCATATCTGTATATCTAAGCCATGAAGGCATATATCTCACCCCTTCAATATGCTTTTCCACGTCCAAGAGTCGGGTGATCATCCCTGCACGTCTAGAAAATTTTTATTAGATCAGTATTTAGTTAAGAACGTAGCATGAGCCACAGCATGCAGTCTTGTGAGTATTCATCAGGCTTGTTTGCAAAGAAGTGCATCGTTCACTACTTCAGCTTAACGGATGTCCAATCCATCCTTTTGTTTTGGCCAATACAATTGATTCGAGTTACACATGTGAAGCTTTCTATTATTGATGTCATGGCTCCACCAGATGTCCCTAATAATTTCGTGAATCTGGTTAGTGAGTGACTTAGGTGCTTTTGTGCAAGAGGGTGAGTAAATTGGTGTTGCCAATAGAGTAGACTGTATTAAGACTAATGTATCACTGGGTCACAGGAGTTTCCCCTTCCATCCTGCAAGTTTCTGCTGCATACGTTCTAAGGTGGATTGGAAAAAGAGCTTTCGTTGATTAAATTGACCTGACTGACATCCAAGATATTTCCCAGGCCTATCAGTGCAATGAACACCCAATATGCCAGTAATCCATTTCTTGTTCTTTGCTTTCCCAAATTTGCTAAAGAAAATCTCAGATTTGATATAGTTCCCATAACCCTGAGCATTTCCAGTATTTCTTAATAATTTCTTTCAAGGCTCTGGTCGAGTGGATAATGGCATTGAAGAATAAATAAGCATCATTAGCCAACGACAGATTGTTCATCGAAGGACAATCTTTGCTCAGTCTAATCATTAGCCAACTTTTGATGTACGTTCGGCTTGAAGAAGTATGAGGATAGCGAGTCGCCTTGGCGAAGGCCACTATACAGGTTAAAGTTGAACTAAATTTATCATGATAAGTGAATATTGAAATATCATTATACCTTGCTTTTATTGATATTTGTATTATATTTTGAAAATATGAATAAATTTGTCTATGATGAAACTAAGAATTAAGAAAAAAACATTCACAAAGATTGACTCGATTGCTTCAACCTTTTATTGGCCAAAACAAAAACAGTAATATATGATATCTACATCAGAATCAATTTTTGCACAGCTAAAACAGAGAAAGATGTAATATGAAGTAGCTAAAAAGAAACCCTCCAAGCTTGACTACTTTTATGATCATATGCACATGCTTCATAACTCTTCATAATTGGCCTCCTCATCATGTTCTCCCTTGCTAACCCCTTCTTCTTCTATTGTTACCTGACCAGACGCCTCCTGTATGTTACCAGTCCCTGCTGTGCTTGATTCTGCACTATCAGCCTCAGACTCCATAATCCCAGCTGTGTTAGAATCCGTCTGCTTCGTTTCGTCTGTTGAATCTTCTTCCTATTCCAAGAAACCCCAAAGAAACAAGAATTGCATATACTCAAGATTCAAGAAAGCTCAAACACAAAAAGAATCAAGAGACAAGAAATAGGCAATGGACAAGAACTGCATATACCTCCACAGCTAGCTCAGATTCATCCAATGGCGGTATCCATTCCCCATCACGCCAGCTTCTTTGAAGCCGCAACCGTTCCACCACAAGTTCTAAGCGCTTTGACGACTTCAACTGACAAATATAGTTGCCATTATGCAACTCTTCAACAATCTCCCCTTCGAACCAACCGAATCTGTAATAAGCCTCCACTAAGTCACCCACCTTGAACTTTCTTGGTCGGTGTCGAGGGGGTAAAGGGCGTATATCAACGCTGTTGTACTCCCTGATGGCTTTTGTCCCCGTACTTATGTCTTCGTAAAGAAAGAGGAGTTGGACCACGTACCTGTCGTCGCATGTTGAAGTAGCGCGCTCGACGATTACGGCGAGGTACCACGCACCCAGGTAATCATTGTCTCGGGGGTTGACCTCAACTAAGGAACCTGGTTGCAGCAGGGATGGTGGATCTTGGGTGGCGGGGGCGGTGGTGGCCTTGCCTTCTTGTGACATGTTCCTACTTTTGGCTGGAGACTGAGAAATATAGAATGATGAAAATGGTGAAATGTGATTACGAGGCTGAGCTGATGTAAACTGTCAATGAATGCTCTCTCTCTCTCTATATATATTCATTAAACGAACTGTCAACTAACAAATAACGGTTTTATTTTTATTTTAAATATCAGTAGAGTATAAGAATTAAAGCTGAAATGTGATCATTATCTATAAAAAAAAATCGGAGAAAATAAAATAAAACACGTGCTAAGATTCCAAGGATTGCTCGATCATTTATTTTTCATTTGCATTATTGCCCAGTGATCAACTTTTGGTCAGAGTGTATTTTTGTAGGTAAACTCAAGAGAATCACCAACAAAGCTTTTAGGTGAAAAAATTTAATAGAAAATGATGGTTTTATATAAGAGTGTAGGACTCAAATCATCACTTGTATGTGGATGAGCTCTTTAGGCAACACCTCACAGGTATAAGAGGAATTTAAGTATGACCAAGTTTTTGGTGTTTATCTTTTTCTTTATCACTTAGTTTAGTTGCAACTTATCAAATATTTGAATTAATATCTACTAGTAAAATCAATTTGTTTTTCTGAAATTAATACGAGTTTCACCTTGACACACTAAATAGTGATCCTTTGTTTAATTTTTATTCAAGATGGAAAGATCTTTAGTGTCTCGACCCCTGTGCTGGATTGAGCCAACTATGCTTGCTAGAAAGCAAGGTTGAAGGCATATATAAAACCTATTTATGAGAAGGCATATGATGAATTATCATCGCAAGCTAAAAGCCTCCAACTAGTGATGTTTCAAGTGCCGATACTTCAAAGCCAGAGAATACTTGGACTACTGAGGAAGAGAAGCTAGAAAATGCCAAATCCCAAGCCTTACATGCCATCTTATGTGGTGTAGATATATAAGATTTCAAAAGGATCTCAAAATGTACTACTATTATAGAAGCTTAGATGATCTTTGAAACAACTCACGAAGAAATCAAACTTTGTTAAGCGATCCAAGCTGCAAATGTTGACTACTAATTTCGAGACACTCAGGATGCAGAAGAGTGAAACTCTTGGTAAGTTTTATGCTAAATTATGTGGTCTGTCTATCAAACTTCAGCTTTCAGAGACGGAATGGAAATTGATAAGCCCATTGGGCCATTACAAGTACATTTTAAATGAACCTAGATGAGTCTAAGAAAGAAATTCCAGAAGATAAACGAACATTTCCCTTTTAAGTTGTTAACTGTCGGGAAGAAACCGAACAACCGAAACAAAGCGAAAGCACAACCGGTGTTCTTTCTCTCCTTATAACTCCTGTAAAAATTATGGCAAGCACAATAGCACAAGATATGTTCTCTAGCAACCTTAATCAACCACAAATCAACTAATGCAACCACAACAAAAATAAATAGAGACACCAATATTTTTACGTGGAAAACCCCTCTAAATTAAGGGTAAAAACCACGGGACTTTAGAGTCCGATAAAGAGCTCCACTATCATCAAATGTTCAACTACAAGATCACAATATCAAGCCTACAACAAGCATTCAACTCCGACAAGGCTAACAACATGTAATCTTTAGCAAAAGAGAGAAAAATGAGAGAACATCACCAAAAACGTAGCTGCTGAAAAATGAGTATTTCCGACGCTACAAGACTCGGATGAAAAATCCGACCGTACAAAGTCAAGAACACCTTATCACCTAGCTGCTGTCCAAAAATCAGCTCAATCGAACCACGGATGGACCTTCGATCGAAGAGTTGATCACTGCTGCACCAAGCTTGAAAATCTGATTTTTCTTCTATTCTCTTTCTCTCTATTTTTTTTTTTTTAGTTCTCTGCAGAAAAATTTCTGCCCAACACCCGTTAATAAGCCAAAAAATTGGCTTTTGACAAAACCAAAAGAAAAAGGAAGGCAAAACATTTGTGCCAGAAAATATGGGTTTCCCACATAGTGGGACCCATACCCAACAAATCTCCCCCTCCAACTATGTGGGGAATGCCTCCATACCGGAGGTCAAACAACATGCTTCAAATTTTCCTCTTGGTAAGGCCTTCGTCAACATATCAGCACCATTATCATTAGTGTGTATCTTCTCAAGCTCTAACAGCTTAGCTTCAAGAACATCTCGTATCCAATGGTACCTCACATCAATATGCTTAGATCTAGCATGAAAAGTTGAGTTCTTACCAAGATGAATAGCACTCTGGCTATCACAGTACAGGACATACTTCTCCTGAGTAAAACCAAGCTCATGCACAAACTTCTTCATCCAAAGCATCTCCTTACACGCTTCGGTTGCTGCAATGAACTTTGATTCGGTGGTGGACAATGCAACACACTTTTGCAGTCTCGATTGCCATGCCACAGCTCCCCCTGCATAAGTGATTAAGTAACCTGAAGTAGATCTCCTCGAGTCAATGTCTCCGGCCATGTCTGAATCTGTATACCCAACAAGAACAGGTTTCTCATTGCCGAAACAAAGTTTCATGTTGGAAGTGCCACGAAGATATCTCATAATCCACTTTACTGCATTCCAATGCTCTCTGCCTGGATTAGAAAGAAACCGACTAACTGTACCAACGGCATAAGCCAAGTCTGGTCTCGTGCAAACCATTGCGTACATCAAACTACCCACGGCTGAAGAGTAAGGAATTTTCTGCATCTCTTCCTTCTCCTTTTCTGTGGAAGGACTATGCTTAACACTCAATCTAAAGTGCATAGCAAAGGGAGTATTCACCGCTTTAGCTTTGTCCATACTAAACCTTTGAAGTACTTTCTCAATGTACCTCTCTTGTGATAACCATAATTTCTTGGCCTTTCTATCACGTGTCAGTCTTATGCCAAGAATTTGCTTTGCTGGCCCCAAATCCTTCATTGCAAAGGATTTACTCAACTCTTGTTTCAACTTCTCAATTCTAGAAGCATTCTGACCAACAATAAGCATATCATCAACATAGAGCAAAAGAATAATAAAATCATCACCAGAGAATCTCTTAACAAACACACAATGATCAGAAGTAGTCTTCTTGTAGCCTTGCTCCCCCATAACAGACTCAAACTTCTTGTACCATTGCCTTGGAGCTTGCTTCAAACCATACAAGCTCTTCTTCAATCTGCACACATAGTCCTCTTTCCCTTGTGCAACAAAACCCTCTGGCTGCTCCATGTAAAGCTCTTCTTCCAAGTCACCATGAAGAAAAGCAGTTTTCACATCCATTTGTTCAACCTCTAGGTCATAACAAGCTACCAAACTCAGTATAGTTCTGATAGAGGACATCTTCACAACCGGAGAAAATATTTCTTCAAAATCAACCCCCTTTTTCTGAGTATAACCCTTGACGACCAATCTAGCTTTGTATCGTGGAGATGAAGACTTCTCTTCTTGCTTCAACCTGTAAACCCACCGATTATTCAAAGCTCTTTTGCCTTTAGGCAGTTTCACCAATTCAAAAGTATGGTTCTCATGCAAGGATTGAAGTTCGTCTTTCATCGCTTCAACCCACTGATCTTTGCATTCACTCTCCATAGCCTCTTCATAACATTCAGGTTCTCCCCCGTCAGTCAAAAGAACATATTCATCAGGAGAATACCTGACAGAAGATCGTCGATCTCTGGAAGACCTTCGAAGTGGAACTGCTGGTGGAGCTATAGGTGCTTGTTGTTGATCATTCACAACATCATCCATGGGAGTATCAAAGTCACCTATAGTCTGATGGTCACCACTAACATCACCATGCACATCATCCTGGATAGGATCTGGTGAAGAGTCTAGGGGAACCGGATTCACATCGATCAAGTCACCACTACCTTGTGAATCCACTTTCTCCGTCTTATCAATGTCATCAATGGTCTGATCCTCAATGAAGACAACATCTCTGCTTCTCACGAGTTTCTTCTGAACTGGATCATAGAGTCTATAACCAAACTCACCATCTAGACCATAACCAATAAAAATGCATTGTCGAGCCTTGGCATCCAACTTGGATCTTTCATCCTTTGGAACATGAACAAATGCTTTACAACCGAACACACGTAGGTGATCATATGACACGTCTTTACCAAACCAAACTCTATCTGGCACATCACCTTTCAAAGGAACACTAGGAGACAGATTTATCACATGTGTCACTATATTCAAAGCTTCAGCCCAAAACGATCTTGGTAACTTTGCATCTGACAACAAACATCTGACTCTCTCAATCAATGTTCGGTTCATTCTTTCAGCTAACCCATTTAACTGTGGAGTCTTTGGTGGTGTTCTCTGATGTCTGATTCCCTGTCGCAGACAATACTCATGAAACGACCCTGTGTACTCGCCACCATTATCAGTACGAATGCACTTCAACTTCTTCTCAGTTTCCCTTTCAACTGATGCTTGAAACTGTTTAAACACCTCAAAGACTTGATTTTTAGACTTCAAAGTGTAAACCCATAGCTTTCTTGAACAATCATCAATGAAAGTCACAAAGTAAAGTGCACCACCATGTGATCTTACTTTTATCGGACCACAAACATCTGAATGGACCAACTCTAGCAACTCTGATTTCCTATGAGGAGGATGGCTTCTAAATGAAACTCTTTTCTGCTTTCCTGCTAGACAATGAGCACAATTCTTCAGTGTAGCATTCTTTAAACCCGAAAGTTGATTCTTCTTCGCTAAACAGCTAAGCCCCTTCTCACTCATGTGACTGAGTCGTTTATGCCACAACTCAGTTGAGTTGTCATTCAGTGTCACATTCACCGTCTCTCGAGAAGTCAAAGCTTGCATCAAGTACAAATTTGAGCTCTTCTTTCCTCGAGCCACAACTAAGGAGCCTTTAGTCAGCTTCCACTGCCCTTCACTGAAAGTGTTACAGAATCCCTCATCATCAAGTTTTCCTGCAGAAATCAAATTCAAACGGACATCCGGTGCATGTCTGACATCCTTGAGAGTTAACTTTGTTCCATTGTTACTTACCAAGCTAACATCTCCCATACCAATAACCGAAACCAAACCATCATTACCCATCTTCAATACCCCAAAATCACCAGGAGTATAAGATGTGAAGAATTCCTTCCTCGACGTGACATGAAGTGATGCACCAGTATCAATCACCCAACTAGTCTCGTCGCATGCTAGGTTGACCAAATTCTGATCACAAATAACTAACAAATCTTCACGAGTAACAGTAGCAACACGCTCGGATTTTTCATCGTCATTCCGGTCGTGTTTATCACCACCACCTTTGTTCTCTTTCTTCCACTTGAAGCAATATTTCTTGATATGACCTTTCTTACCACAATGATGACACTCAAGATTCTTGTATCTCGATCTTGACTTGCTTCGGCTTTTATCTCTACCCTTTCCATCTTTGTCTCTGTTTCTCCCACTGTTCTCGATAACCAACACCTCGGACTGTGATGTAGAACCCTGAGATCTTCTTCTAACCTCTTCATTCAACACACCACTCTTAGCCAAATTCAAAGTAATAATACCCTGTGGGGCAGAATTAATGAGTGAGACTCGAAAGGTCTCCCAAGAGTCTGGTAGAGTAGCAAGCAACCAAAGTCCTAAAATCTCGTCATCAAATTTGACACCCATACCAAGCAACTGATTCATCATACTCTGAAATTCACTAACATGGTCAGCTATAGACATTCCTTCTTTATATTTCAGCGCCATCATTTTCTTCAGCAAAAATAACTTGTTATTGCCCGACCTCGAAGCATACAAGCTTTCAAGCTTCTCCCACAATGTTCGAGCATGTGTCTCCTGATCAATGTGATTGTAAACATTTTCTTCAACAAATTGCCGAATAAAGCCACACACTTGTTGATGCTCAAATTCCCATTCTTCATCACTTTTCGAATCGGGTTTTTGAGTAGTAAAGACCGGAAGATGCAAAGCCTTCACAAACAACAAGTCCTTCATTTTATTCCGCCAAAGTTGATAATTTGTGCCATTCAACATAATCATCTTGCTCGTATTAATTTCCATAATTATCTGACACAATAACCAAGCTCTGGTACCAGTTTGTCGGGAAGAAACCGAACAACCGAAACAAAGCGAAAGCATAACCGGTGTTCTTTCTCTCCTTATAACTCCTGTAAAAATTATGGCAAGCACAATAGCACAAGATATGTTCTCTAGCAACCTTAATCAACCACAAATCAACTAATGCAACCACAACAAAAATAAATAGAGACACCAATATTTTTACGTGGAAAACCCCTCTAAATTAAGGGTAAAAACCACGGGACTTTAGAGTCCGATAAAGAGCTCCACTATCATCAAATGTTCAACTACAAGATCACAATATCAAGCCTACAACAAGCATTCAACTCCGACAAGGCTAACAACATGTAATCTTTAGCAAAAGAGAGAAAAATGAGAGAACATCACCAAAAACGTAGCTGCTGAAAAATGAGTATTTCCGACGCTACAAGACTCGGATGAAAAATCCGACCGTACAAAGTCAAGAACACCTTATCACCTAGCTGCTGTCCAAAAATCAGCTCAATCGAACCACGGATGGACCTTCGATCGAAGAGTTGATCACTGCTGCACCAAGCTTGAAAATCTGATTTTTCTTCTATTCTCTTTCTCTCTATTTTTTTTTTTTTTAGTTCTCTGCAGAAAAATTTCTGCCCAACACCCGTTAATAAGCCAAAAAATTGGCTTTTGACAAAACCAAAAGAAAAAGGAAGGCAAAACATTTGTGCCAGAAAATATGGGTTTCCCACATAGTGGGACCCATACCCAACATTAACCTGGTTAGAAC
This sequence comes from Gossypium hirsutum, assembly GCF_007990345.1. Lineage (NCBI taxonomy): Eukaryota > Viridiplantae > Streptophyta > Magnoliopsida > Malvales > Malvaceae > Gossypium > Gossypium hirsutum. The sequence goes on along the minus strand of NC_053439.1, from coordinate 51,823,291 downwards.
CGAAGGTGACGCTACTATTGAAGATCTTCAAGAACAATTGATTTTACTCACACAAACTTCAGTAGAGCATTCAAGAAAAGGTCTAGAAGAAACAAGAATTATAAATACTCGAGCTTTCTATCAAGATTGTTGAAGAGCTCTTGTATTAGTCTATAAATAGGATGTTGGTTGAGTTCCTCATTAGTCGTTTGGAGTGTATTTAAATATTCCTTGTTTATGTATTTGTATGGGGAGATATCGAATGTAAAGTGAGATATTTGGGGAAAGTGATTTATAATAATTTGGGCTCGACTTTGGGGCTATAATTATCCCATTTGGAGAGGGTAAATTGAGCTTTAGTCAATAGTTATACCTGATGGATTATTAACTAAAATCATTTTCCTAGTGAGACTCCACAGACATTAGATTAGTGAATCTGAACAGCGTTAACAACTACTATTTATTGGTTCTCTCCTTTATCACTTTGAATCTTTATCGATTTTTATTTTGGAACAAAGTGCAAACCGAATTCTTTTTCATTTAATTACATAAAATAAAAATATTTTGTCAAAAATAGTAATAACTAAACGTATGAAATGTTTATATCATTGTACTACACGTAAGTTATATATTTAGTTTATATGCTATAATTTGATCATTTTTAGTCATGATTAAACAATAGTCAATAAAATTAATAAACAAACATATATTATATTATGTCTAATGTCATGTCAATTTGTTGTTTTCATATGATACTCTAAAAAAAGACATGTCATTTAAGCTAATAGATTTAATGGCTACCATTTGAGTTGAGACTGAAAAACAGTTACCTCTTTTAAGCAGGCAACAATACAGATTATATCAACAAAAAAGAAAAGAAAAGAAAAGATGTCTTATTGAGTAGCTATGATCATGCACATGCTTCATATCACTGCAGCAAAAAATGATGAACCAGAAATCAGTTAAAAAACTTATACATGAACTTCATTGAAGAACACATATCTACTGATATATATGTATACACAAAAGGGTTTAGAGATGCACACCTGGGGAAGGTTTAGTCCATTTTCCATGAACCCAGTCTTGGTGTAGCCTTAAATTAGAGTGTTTAAATTCCATTTCTTCATGTGTAGCCAAATAGACCTGATATTTAGAATCTTCAGAAAGGACGTTAATAATCACACCCTTCCACCACCCACCTTTGTACAAAGCTTCAACTTGATCAAGCATTTCGAACTGGTCAGGCACCGGAATATCAGGTGGACGAGGCCTAATCTGCACGATATCCATCTCTTTCCCTAAACCAGTGTTATCTTCGGTTTGCACGGTATCATACTGAATCATGTACCTATTATTCCCCACTGGTTTAACAATAATTGCAGCAAACCAAGCACGGTTAAAACCATCTTCATCATTGGCCACCTCAACAAGTGCTCCCTCACTCAGCTCTTCCATCTCCATCGTTATCTTTGTTGGCTCTTCTTCCCTTTGTACTTCCTATATGCCAAGAACCAAGCATATATTAAAGGAGAAACCCCAAAGAAACAAGAATTGCGTATACTCAAGATTCAAGATGGAAAGAATCAAGAGACAAGAAATACCCGAATAGAGTTTATACCTCCACATCTAGCTCAGATTCCAGCGCTGGTGGCATCCAATACCCACCAAACCAGGTTCTATGAAGCCTCAATTGACTCACTCCAAACACTAAGCACTTTGGCCACTGATACTCACTGTGAAACAAAAAAACATAGTTGTCATCCTGCAACTCTACGACAATCACCCCTTCCCACCAGCCGTTCATGTGATAAGCGTCCGCGTTGTCACCTATCTTGAACTTTCTTGGACGTTGTGGAGAGGGCTGAGGGCGTATAAAGACGATGCTCATCTTCTTTAAGGGTCTTGTCCCGGTATTTTTATCTAGGTAAAGATCGGTGAATTTGACCACGAAATGGTTAGAGTATATTGGAGTGTCGCGCTTGATGATAATGGCGGAGAACCATGCACCCCGGTAACCAAATCCACGTGGTTTAATCTCAACTCTAGAACCTGGTTGCAGGTGTGGTGGGTCTTCGATGCCGAGGCCGATGGTGTACTTCCCTTTTTGTGACATTGTCCTCCTTTTGGCTGGAGATGTGAACAGAGAAAGATGTAAACTGCCCATGAATGCTTTTTATATATTCATTGAACGAACTGTTGGATTAACAAATAACGGCGCATGAATTGGTTTGAGAATCAATTCAATTATAATGTATATAGTTTATTAATAGTATAAGTATTAATATTTAGGTTGTTTACATCAATGTTTTCCGGACCGAAAATTGGTGTTCTTCAGCTATCAGGGATTCTTTAGCCTCAACTTGTTTTATCAATTTAGAATTTTCCTCCTTCAAACGAATGTTTTCATGCAACAAGTTGACATTTACATCACTGACTTGTTCCCATTTACCCAACATGATCTTGTAAGTCTTTAGAAATTCCTCATTAGATCCATCATCTGTGTGATTTATTACTTGTCATATATTATTCCCAAATAAAACTTACTAATAATTGTTGAGCTAATTTTAGAACATGATGTATTATGAGTTTTTTATTTATATTATTTCAATAATTTTTTATTGTTTTATATGGGATTTTTAGTAATTCTTCAATTAATCTCATTAACTTGTGATACGAATACAAATAATATAAAAATAAATAATATAAATATTTAAGAATAAAATTGTACTTGCAAACAAGGTCAAGCGTAAACATTGAAAAATATTAATGTGATGGGATAGCAAACAAGGTCAAGGAGTTTTGAGATCAATGCTTGGACCAGTGTCATCTGCGATAGCATCGATGACTCAGAAAAACTGTCATGATTGTGTTGGCAAATTTTAACAACAAATATATTTAGATTGTATTTTTCGTACCTGATTGAGATCCTTGCCAGCCCGTCTCTTATATCCAAACTCCACTTAGCAAGAGATTGTAGACATTTTTTTAGATTAGATCCAATCAATCATCATCCCTTATGGATTGGATCAACCCATGTTGTTGAAGGAAGGATATCCAGTTGATTTAAGTCCTATCTCATGCTATTAAACGATATTATTTGTGTTGTTTATCGTGCTTATTTAGAGGGATAATTTATTGTAACAGGTTGAGTATGTTAACAAGTCATACTAACTTATATATTGTGAGAATTTGTATAGGTTTTCTATAGATTGAGAGCACTTTATTTTGTTCAGTGAAGAATATTTGTGTGAGTGCATTCTTTTGACTTAGTTAGAGTCTTAAATTTTCAAAGAAAAACTTAAGAGGGAAAAAGTTTAGATCTTAGATAAAAAAAAATGAGAAGTCTAAACTAGTGAGTGTTAAAGCTTAGAATCACTTGTTATACGCTAAGATGGTAAATATTCTCTCTAGGCAAACCCCCGTAGATGTTAGGAAACCAAGTTGCGTAAACACCTTTAGTATTATTTATTTTGTATGCACTTTTCATTACATGTGCATGAAGGAGTTGAAATTGGTACGAGCATTGCTTGAATCTATCTTAAAATATCAATTTGGACTCAACATCAACTATAGTGAGAACTCTTAAAATGAGAATCATGAGAACCAAAATATTTTTAACTCTTAGATTGGATTTAAGAATTTATCTACCTCACCAATCTTTTTCATCTTGTTAATATAAGTTTAATAAGATATAATCTCTTACTTTCAAATTTATTTTTTTTAAAGAAAAAATTGACAACATATGAAAAGATTAAGCAATTTGGATATTTGATATTTGTTTTTATTTTGTGAAAAAAGTTTAGATTATTTCACTCTAAAAGCTTTAGGTAATTGATATCCGATTGTATTGTTAGAAAAACAACAGTTACTGAATTTTTTCACAGTTAAAATAGAGACAGATAGTGTCAAAAAAGGAAAGAAAGGAGAAAAGATGCCATATTAAGCAACGGTCCAAGCTTGACTACGTTTATGATCATGCACATGCTTCATATCACTGCAGCAAAAAGTATGAATCGGACATCAGTTAAAAACTTGTACATGAATATCACTGAAGAACACTTATCTACTGATATACAGAAGGGTTTAGAGATGCACACACCTGGGGAAGGTTTAGTCCATTTTCCATCAATCCAGTCTTGGTGTAGCCTTAATTCATCGTGTTTAAATTCCATTTCTTCACGGGTAGCCAAATAGACATGATATTTAGAATCACCAGAAAGGACCTTAATAATCACACCTTTCCACCATCCACCTTTGTAGAAAGCATCAACTTGATCAAGCATTACAAACTGATCAGGCACCACAATATCCGGTGGACGAGGCCTAATGTGCGAGGTATCCACTTCTTTCTCTAAGAAATCAGTGTTATCTTCGGTTTCCAAGGTCACATACTGAATGAGGTACCTTTTATTCCCCACTGGTTTAACAATAATTGCGGCAAACCAAGAACGGTTAGAACCATCTTCATCATTGCGCACCTCAACAAGGTCTCCCTCATTATACTCTTCTTCCCTTTGTACTTCCTATATGCCAAGAACCAATCATAAATATTAAAGGAGAGACCCCAAAGAAACAAGAATATTGCATATACTCAAGATTCAGGACGGAAAGAATCAAGAGACAAGAAATACCCAAATTGAGTTTATACCTCCACAGCTAGCTCAGATTCCTGCACTGGCGGTACCCAATACCCATTAAACCAGGTTCTATGAAGCCTCAATTGATTCACTCCAAACACTACGTACTTTGGCGAGTGATTATCACTGTGAAACATAAAAAGATAGTTGCCATTATTCCACTCTTGAAGAATCACCCCTTCCCACCAGCCGTACTTGTGATAAGCGCCCGCGTCTTCACCTTGCTTGAACTTTCTTGGACGTAGTGGAGGGAGCTGAGGGCGTATATGGCTGACGCTGAACATCCTTAAGGGTCTTTCCCCGGTTTTTTGGTCTTGGAAAAGATGGGTGAATTGGACCATGAACCTCCTGGAGGGTATTGGAGTATTGCGCTGGATGATAGTGGCGGTGTACCATGCACCCTGGTAACCAAATTCGGGGGGTTTAATCTCAACTGTGGAACCTGGTTGCAGGTGTGGTGGGCCTTCGGTGTTGACGCCGATGCCGCATTTCCCTTTTTGTGACATGCTCCTCCTTTTGGCTGGAGATTGGGAACAGAGAAAGATGAAAATGTCGGAAAAAATAATTCGAGAAATTAGGTTAAAACTTCCGATATTTACTGATTTATGTTATTTTAGGGGAGAGAAAGAAAAACGTGTCTTACATGGCGTGTCAGTGAATTGTGATATTATCATTGAGGCTTAAATTTGATTCTTTTTATACCCATTTTAATATATATATTTTTATTTTATATTGTTTTAAGCTTTTTTTAGTTAATGTTATAATTTTTTAAAATTTTTATTTTTAATTTATTTTTTAATTAATAAATATTTTATTTATAAAATCAAATAATTATTGCAAACATAATTATTTTCAGTAAATATAATATTTATATGTATAATATTTATTTTTAATCCATGTAAATTGACATATTATATATTTTTGTATGTGTATTTGAAATATTTCACATATAAAAATATTTAAAATATCATACCCACAATGTAGATGAAAAACAATAATATTTGAAATATTTTACATATTTGAAATAATTATTTGAATTTCTAATATTAGAAATCACCATACCCCACAATATAGGTGGAGAAAATAAATATTTGTCATATAAATATTATATATAAAGAAATATATAGCTAAAGAATTAGTTGATATTTTTAAAAAATAATTACATATTTATTATTTGATTTTATAAATAAAAGAATTATTAATTAAACAAACTTGAAAATAATATATATATTAATTATAAATATTAATTAAAAATAAAAAAAAGCTTTAAACAGCATGAATTGAGAAAATACATATTAAAATGCTTATAAGAGGAATTGAAATTATAATATTTTTATTATTATGTAGGTTGTTTACATCAAAATTGTCAAACCGGACTGAAACATCATATTGACAATCGATCAGTATATCGTTCTAAAATAAGGTAAAATTCGATTGATCTAAGAATTAGTACAAACCAAGCTAAAAAATTAGTTAAACTGGATTTTATAGTGTTTAAAATATTTTTTAAAAAATATGATTTTTTAATAATTTATTTGATTTTAACCAGATCGACTAGTCCGATTGAAAATCAATGGTCTAACCAGTTCGACCACTAGTACGGTTTCAAAAACATTGGTTTATGTATATTAGGTAATTGTTTATAGATTGGACCGGGAGATATACTTCATAAAATACTAAGACATATTCGGATATTTCGAGCTTTTGAAAGACAAAAGTGAGTTAAGAGGACGTAGAAAGTTATGCTTAGAACTGATCATGAGTCGGGCTACTTGCCCGGGCCCAAAAGCCTACTCGAAAAGTGAGAGAGTTTGGGTAAAAATTTAAGCTCAAAAAATGGGTTTGGACAAAAAAAATAAGGTCTATTTCCTAAATAGGCAGGGCCTCGGGTAGGATTTTTTGGTCTGGGCCAAACCCAGCCTGGCCAGATTAGCCTAAACTTTTTGTTGTTGTTTTCTTGTCATTTTGATATTATATTGTTACTATTTTGTTGTTGTTGTTTGAATATTGTATAACTCTTGTTTTATTGTTAACTTTACTACTATTTTATTCTTCTTTAGTATGTTTCCAAATCGTAGAGTTTTGCATAGGATTCACCTAAGGTTTCCAAATCTTGCATTGTCAAGGTCTTGAATCTAATGGTCAGCATCTGCATTTTAGACTACTTGACAGAATTGTTTCCTTCATGTGTAGTCCGTAGGATATCTCAAGCTGTTTTCTTTTTAATAATAAAGCTTGTTTTCTTTTTAATCAAATCATCAAGTTAGTGATCTGCCATAAATTGATGTGTCAAATTATACCTCGTTTATCTCTTAACGAATTTGTTTTTAAGTATTTTTAGTAGTTTTATATAATTTTAATTTTTACAAGTAGATTTATGAAATTGCTTCTTTTTCCTCATTTTTCGATTCAAAATAATCAATTGTGCCATTGAAAAACCTAATGGTTGATTAAGTGTCGTAGGAAAGCAGTTAACTATCAAACACAAGTACTCCATAATACGAGAGTCTCTCTTTCATCTTGGTTCTAGACTCTTTCATACCCTTTCTCTACTAGCATATAAACGAGAATTTAGAAATCTTTTAGTGAAGATTGGAATTGAATTATAAATTTTAAGAGGTCAAAATATAATTTTATTAATTTTTTATTTCAACACTTTTGAAAGAATAACTCATTTTTATCTTGAAAGAGCTTAAAAATATTCAAATATGTCTTACCTTTTTTACGAAGTATATCTTTTGGTCCGATCCATAAACAATTACTTAATATATGTAAATTAATGTTTTTGAAACTGGATCGGTGGTTAAATTGCTTAGACTATCAATTCTCGATTTGACCAGTTCAAATAGAATGAATTATTAAAAAATAGATAAAAAAAACTTTAAATATTACTTACAAAATCATGTTGAATCAATTCGTACCAATTTACGAATCAATTTATTTTTTCCTTATTATAAACAACCTACATATTTATATTTATATTATTAAACTATATTTAAAAATATTATTAATTATAATATAATTGAATTGATTTTTAATCTAGATGAAAATTATAAAAAACTAAGACTCAGAATCAGAATCACATTTCACCAGTTTCATCCTCCTCTGCTTCTCTGTCTCTAGCCAAAAGGAGTATGTCAAAAAGAAGCAAGTATGATCTGGACTCCATCCCCCAAGACCCACCATACCTGCAACCAGGTGCCCTGGTTGAGATTCAACCCCCCGAATTTGGTTACGAGGGTCCTTGGCACATCGCCACTATCGTCCAGCGCGCTACTCCAATACACTCCAACAGGTTCGTGGTCCGATTCACCCATCTTTTCCAAGACGAAAAAACCGGGAATAGACCCTTAAGGATGTTCAACCTCGGCGATATACGCCCTCACCCCCCTCCACAACGTCCAAGAAAGTTCAAGAATGGTGACCACGCGGACGCTTATCACAACAACGGCTGGTGGGACGGGGTTATTGTTCAAGAGTTGAAGAATGGCAACTATCTTTTTAGGTTTAACAGTGATAATCAGTGGCCTAAGTTCGTAGAGTTTGGAGTGAATAAATTGAGGCTTCATAGAACCTGGTTTAATGGCAATTGGATACCGCCATTGGAGGCATCTGAGATAGCTGTGGAGGTATATAAACTCTATTTGCCTATTTCTTGTCTTTGATTCTTTTCATCTATCTTTTGTGTTTGAGCTTTCTTGGATCTTGAGTATATGCAGTTCTTGTTTCTTTGGGGTTTTTCCTCTAATATATGCTTGGTTCTTGGCATATAGGAAGTACAAAGGGAAGAAGAGCCAACAAAGAAAACGATGGAGATGGAAGAGTATAATGAGAGAGCACTTGTTGAGGTGGCCAATGATGAAGATGGTCCTAACCGTGCTTGGTATGCTGCAATTATTGTTACACCAGTGGGGAATAAAAGGTACCTTATTCAGTATACGACCATGAGAACCGACGATAACAGTGGTTTCTTTGGGAAAGTTATGGATACCTTGCACATTAGGCCTCGTCCACCTGATATTGAGGTGCCTGACCAATTTGTAATGCTTGATCAAGTTGATGCTTTCTACAAAGGTGGGTGGTGGAAAGGTGTGATAATTAAGGTCCTTTCTGATGATTCTAAATATCATGTCTATTTGGCTACACATGAAGAAATGGAATTTAAACACTCGGAATTAAGGCTACACCAAGATTGGATTGATGGAAAATGGACTAAACCTTCCCCAGGTGTGCATCTCTAAACCCTTTCGTATATATATATATATCAGTAGATATGTGTTCTTCAATGAAGTTCATGTATAAGTTTCTTAACTGGTTTCTGGTTCATCATTTTTTGCTGCAGTGATATGAAGCATGTGCATGATCATAAACATAGTCAAGCTTGGAGCGTTTCTTACTATGGCATCTTTTCTCTCTCTCTCTCTCTCTCTCTCTTTTTTTTTTTAAGATACAATCTTTCTCTATTTTAACTTTGAAAGAATTCAGTACCTCTTGTTTTTCTGGTTCTTCGGTACTTCATATTACATCATTGTTGCCAGCTTAAAATTGATTTTGATGTCCTTATGTTGTTCTTGAATTATGGTTAAAAGCATTTTAGCTAGTTTAGTTCTGACTATAGTTGCTATTATTTTATTTCCATCAAATTAATAATTTTCAATGTTTACCCTTAACCTTATTTACAAAATAGGATGGTAAACATTAACACCTCATACCCGACCTGAATATCAAGTCAAAGCACTGAGATATTACGACAATTACTAACACATAGTAATTATCTTTTTTATATCGAAAGATGTAATAGATACAATTAGATAAAATATGATCATATCGGAAGAATGAAATTTATCCCAAAGAGATTAAGTATATATGAGAGTAACACAGCTATAACAAGATCATTGGACAAAAATGATATATAATAAGGGAGAGTTCAGTCATGGTATTATAGTGGAATGACTCAATGATTAAATAATGTTGTATTTAATAGGTGAAGAGCCGACACTTAATTGTAAAATATTTAAACTTTAATTATATATGTCCAATCAATCACTCTGCTAGCTAGAAATAACTCAAAACGAATTGCATGTTGTTCAACGGTGACAAAATAGCATTGAAATCACCATTATAAGCCATTAGGGGTGAGTATTCGATCGAGTCGAGTCGAATCGAGTAAAAAAAATTTGAGTTAGTCGAGTTGACTAATCCTATTTTAGCAACCAAACCCAATTCGAAATTTTTTTAATCGAAACGAATCGAGTCAAAAAATTTCGAGTCGAGTTAGCGAATCCTATTATTTATACTCAATGTTGCGTTTATATGGACTAATTATTTAACTAGTAGACGAAGTACAAAATTATTTAACTACATAAACAATATAATGGTTTTGCCTTTTAACTTAATAAGTAAACATTTATCAAAATGACGTAATTTGCCTTTTCTTATTCAGATCTTCGAATAACTCGAATTGTGTAATTCATATTCGAGTTAAGCTGAAAAACTTAATTTTTTATTCGAGTTTATCCGAATAACTTAATTAACTCAAATGACTCAAATTATTTAATTCAAAATTTGAATTTTTATCAAGGTTTTTGAATCAAATCGGATTTTGCTCACCCCTATAAGCCATTAAAATCAGTCTTAGAAAGATGCCCTACAAGCTTATCTCTCCATGAGATTGGTTGTTCAGTGGATGGATCGATCAACTTATTGCTATCCGTAGTCTCATCTTTATCTCTGAATCGAACCTTTTTGGGGATCAACCTTTCCACAGATAAATCTTCATTGGCAGCGTTTTCACCAAGACAATGTACTGTTAGTGTAGACAATCACATCTATGTCTCGATCTTATAAGAGTTATTTTCTTCGATACCTAAGACAATGTATCTCTCCAATTGGACTTCATAGACATCATAATAGTTTTTCAATCAATTTGCTCAATTTCGATTAAACTATGGACTGTTTAGATTATATACTAATATAAGTTGTCTTATCGCATTATGATCCAATCATATAATGCAACTTAATATTAATTAAACATTAGATAATCAAAAAGTTAATATTTGCTTATGTTTTGTTTTGCATGCAAAAATAGTTAAGGGCAAATACAAATGATCTTAATGAGTAATGAATTTTTTTTTAAACCATTTGATTCAAAAAATTACTAGTGTGGAATGATAAATATACTACACTTAGGATACCAAATCCTAACAACTAATACAATCAGAATTTTTATAATTAATATAAGGCTCCGTTTGTTTCATTGAAAATGGATTCTGGAAAATGATTTCTAGAAACTGATTTACTTTTCTGGAAAAGCTAATATTTTCTGGTGTTTGAATGAATCTGCGTAAAATATTTTCCTAAAAAATATTTAATAAAAGTTTTTTTCAATGAAATAAACATACATTTGAGATTTATTTAAAAGAAGTAGTGAATTGATTACAAAGTGATGTTAAGGTGAAATTATAGTAAATAATGAATCTTCATGATATTAGGTAAATTGTAAAATTTGTGAAATTTATAATTAAAATAAGAGAAGTGATATGCATGAAAATTTGTCATGTGAAATAAGATATTATAATGAATTATTTGATTAAAGTGCTTATATGGTGAAAAATAAATTACATAGTAATAGGGACTAAATTGAAAATTATGCAAAATTTTAAGTGTGAAACAATTTAATATGTGAATATGGTAATTATGATTAAAGCTTAATGAATGTGTTATGAGATAATGAAATATGCATAAAGTATTGTAAAAGTGAAATTGTGGAAAAATATGAAATTTTTATGATGACAATGACTAAATTGTTAAACTTGAGAAAATATGTAGATGAAATAATAGAAATGAAATACATAGAAATTTGATATTCGAAACAAGATATTGAGATAAATTATGTGGTTAATGTGTAACAAGAAAGAAAACTAATTTAATATGATTAATTAGTGAATAATGAACTTTTATGACAAAAAGGGACTAAATTAAAAAGTTATAAAAATTTATAAAAATATATTTGATAAATAAATAGTGTAGTAAAGAATGTAACATCTCGATGCTTTGACCTAATGTTCGAGTTGAGTATGGGGTGTTACGTTTACCATCCAAATAAGGTTAATTAGGGTAAAACATTCAAAATTATTAATTTGATGGAAATAAAATAACAGCAACTATAGTCGGAACTAAACTATGAAAGCTAAAATGCTTTTAACCGTAATTCAACAACAATACAAGGACATCAAAATCAATTTTAAGCAGGCAACAATGATATAATATGAAGTACCGAAAAACCAGAAAAACAAGAGTTACTGAATTCTTTCAAAGTTAAAATAGAGAAAGATTGTATCTAAAAAAAAGAGAGAGAGAGAGAAAAGATGCCATAGTAAGAAACGCTCCAAGCTTGACTATGTTTATGATCATGCACATGCTTCATATCACTGCAGCAAAAAATGATGAACCAGAAACCAGTTAAGAAACTTATACATGAACTTCATTGAAGAACACATATCTACTGATATATATATATACGAAAGGGTTTAGAGATGCACACCTGGGGAAGGTTTAGTCCATTTTCCATCAATCCAATCTTGGTGTAGCCTTAATTCCGAGTGTTTAAATTCCATTTCTTCATGTGTAGCCAAATAGACATGATATTTAGAATCATCAGAAAGGACCTTAATTATCACACCTTTCCACCACCCACCTTTGTAGAAAGCATCAACTTGATCAAGCATTACAAATTGATCAGGCACCTCAATATCAGGTGGACGAGGCCTAATGTGCAAGGTATCCATAACTTTCCCAAAGAAACCACTGTTATCGTCGGTTCTCATGGTCGTATACTGAATGAGGTACCTTTTATTCCCCACTGGTGTAACAATAATTGCAGCATACCAAGCACGGTTAGGACCATCTTCATCATTGGCCACCTCAACAAGTGCTCTCTCATTATACTCTTCCATCTCCATCGTTTTCTTTGTTGGCTCTTCTTCCCTTTGTACTTCCTATATGCCAAGAACCAAGCATATATTAGAGGAAAAAACCCCCAAAGAAACAAGAACTGCATATACTCAAGATCCAAGAAAGCTCATACACAAAAGATAGATGAAAAGAATAAAAGACAAGAAATAGGCAAATAGAGTTTATATACCTCCACAGCTATCTCAGATGCCTCCAATGGCGGTATCCAATGCCCATGAAGCCAGGTTCTATGAAGCCTCAATTGATTCACTTCAAACTCTACGTACTTTGGCCACTGATAATCACTTGCAAACCTAAAAAGATAGTTGCCATTCATCAACTCTTGAACAATCTCCCCGTCCCACCAGCTGTTGTTGTGATAAGCGTCCGCGTGGTCACCATTCTCGAACTTTCTTGGACGTTGTGGAGGGGGATGAGGGCGTATATCGCCGAGGCTGATCATCCTTAAGGGTCTATTCCCGGTTTTTTGGTCCTGGAAAAGATGGGTGAATCGGACCACGAACCTGTTGGAGGATATTGGAGTAGCGCGCTGGACGATAGTGGCGATGTGCCACGGACTCTCGTAACCAAATTCGGGGGGTTGAATCTCAACCAGGGCACCTGGTTGCAGGTATGGTGGATCTTGGGGGATGGAGTCCAGATCATACCTGCCTCTTTTTGACATACTCCTTTTGGCTGGAGACTGAGAAACAGAGAAGGATGAAAATGGTGAAATGTGATTCTTATTTTTTTTATATGTTTCATCTTTATATTCGGGATTAAAAATTAATTCAATTATATTACAATTAGTAATATTATTAAATATAGTTTAATAATATAAATATTAATATGTAGGTTGTTTATAATTATTTCTGAATTAGATCAAAAATCAACCTATACATCGAATAATGAAAAAATAAATTGATTCGTAAATCAGTACGAATATTTTGAACAGGATTTTATAATATTTAAATTTTTTTATGTATTTTTTAATAATTCATTCTATTTTAACTTATCAATTTGAGAATTAATAGTTTAACCAATTTAACCACCGATCCAGTTCCAAAAACATTGATTTACATATATTAGGTAAATGTTTATGGATCAGACCAAAAGATTGTTAGTACAAATTTCCAGTGAAGAAAATCTCGAACACACGAACGAAACTCGAACAGAAAAAGAAAAAATAGGACAAGGCTCCAAGGCATGTATCAAGTCACTCTCTTTAAGGTTATATTTGCCCCCACCTATTTTCGGTGTGCAAATAAATTCCAAGCAAATTAACCTCGAGGATACAATGAAACCAATGACTATTTGCGTTTTGCACTGACGAGAATAGCCCACTACACACTGAGCAATATATGATAAAAAACTCAATTTCTATAAAGGATTTCTGCAGTAATACTTTATAAAATAATCTAATAATATTAGAAAATGAAAGAATGAAAGAAAGAATATTAGAATTTTTTGGTGTGTTTTCCAAATGAAATCACGTTCCTATTTATAGGAATTTTTATATCTCTTCATAGAGACATCTTTCATCAATAGGTGTCTTTCTGAATAATAATATCTTAAAAATAAACACATAATTATTCATTTAATATTATAAGTATTCAAATAATATTATTTAAATAGTTATAATTCTTTTTCAAAAAATCAAATAATATAACTTTTGATTAATTACACCCATTCATTTATAGTTATTGGAACACTATAAATATTTGACAATGTTCCAACAATCTCCCCCCATTTTCAAAATATTTTGGATTTTGATATTATTGGAAATCAATTTGCATAAATGAAGGTATCTTAAGATTGAACCTTCACTTATCGAAAGCATGTTAAAGTTAATCGAAATTGCATGGTAGACTAAGCTTTGAACCAACTATTCCATTTGATTGACCGAACACATCTCACATAATTATTTCAACACCGGTCAATGCATAGTATCTAGGGGCACTATTATGGCCATATGTCTATGTCCTCTTTTCATGAGTGGCATCAGAGCTAAACCCTTGAGCTCCTAGAAGCGGCCACACTTCTACTCACATAGATAGATCCCATCAAGAGTGTTCCCGTAATTATAACACTCTAACATATTTATGTTATGGGTCCATTAAGAGTACATTATTTATCATTCCCTTATTATTACGGGTACCTAGCAATTTAATCTTAGGATGGATTTATTTATAGTGCTAACAGTCACATACTAATGATGTACTTTGTCTTATTGAACTCAAGACTTGACGTTATATCAAGCGTTGAGTCTAGTTTCCATCATAGGTGACTCTAATTAATGGGCTTGAGTCTCATCCCTTTTGAGGTCCTTTTTTACTGCATCTCTAGCAAGACTTTTTGTCAAAGGATCTGCCAAATTTTCACTTGACCTCACATAATAGTGATCACTCCATCAAAGATTAATTGTCAGACATAACTATGTCTTAATCCAATGTGTCTAGACTTTCCATTATATACTTGGCTATATGCCTTTGCTAGAGTAGCCTCACTATCACAACGGATAGAAATAGGTAAAATTGGCTTAGGCCATAAAGGTACATCATAAAGCAAATTTCTTAACCATTTTGCTTCTTTAGATGCAGCGGCTAATGCAATAAATTCCGCTGCCATGGTGGAATCAATAATACATGTTTGTTTCTTGGAACCCCAAGAAATGGCTCCTCCATCAAGATTGAAGATCCATCCACTAGTAGATGCATGATCTTCCAAACTTCTAATCCAACTAGCATCCGAATACCCTTCTAAAACTAGAAGATATCTATTATAACATAATCCATAGTTAATAGTTTTCTTTAAGTACCTAAGTACTCTATTCAAAGCTTGCCAATGCAAACTACTTGGATTACTTGTGTACCTACTCAATTTTCCAATAGCATATGCAATATCTGGTCTTGTACAAGTCATTATGTACATAAGACAACCAATTAGACTTGTATATTTCAATTGATCAATTTTCCTACCAGCATTAGATACTAATTTTATTTGAGGATCCATGGGTGTAGATGTTGGTATACAGTTGAAAAGATCAAACTTTTTAAGCACATTTTCAATGTAACGTGATTGTGATAAAGCTATAGTGCTTCCATCTCGAGTTATTTTAATCCCAATAATAACATCTGCTACACCCATATCCTTCATAGCAAAGTTGTTTGACAAGAATTTCTTTGTGTTTTCTATTTGTTCCAAATTCGTGCCAAAAATGAGCATGTCATCTACATATAAGCAAATTATGACACATTTTCCATTTTGCAAATTTGCTATATATGCACTTATCGGATTCATTTATTTTATAGCCATTAGCTAAAACAATCTTGTCAAACTTTAGGTGCCACTGTTTTGGTTCTTGTTTAAGTTCATATAAAGATTTAACAAGCTTACATACCTTATGCTCTTGTCCTGGAACAACAAATCCTTCTGGTTGCTCCATGTACAATTCCTCTTCTAATTCACCATTTAAAAATGCAGTTTTAACATCCATTTGGTGAACAACCAAATTATATATAGAGGTAAGTGATATTAAGAGTCTAATTGTAGCAATTCTTGCTACTGGAGAATAGGTATCAAAGTAATCAATACATTATTTTTGTGTAAAGCCTTTGGCTACCAACCTTGCTTTAAATTTATTAATGGTGTCATGGACCTTCATTTTCTTTTTGAAGATCCATTTACAACCTATTGGTTTGGAACCTGGTGAAAGATCAACTAAGATCTAAGTTTGATTTCCAATTATTGAGTCCATCTCATCATTTATTGCTTCTTTCCAAAAAGCAGAGTCTTGAGATTTCATTGCCTCTTCAAATGCAATAGGATAAGATTTCGTATTATAACAATAAGGTATCTTATTGCATATACTTTCACATTTTCCTTCTACAAGAAACATAATGAAATCTGGTCCAAAATCTTTGACATTTTTAATCATCTTACTTCTTCTTAATTCTTGACAAGATTCATCATTATTATCAATTTGTTCCAATGGAATCTCATTCTCATTTGAAGAATGAATCAATTGTTGTGGTTGTAATTGTCTTGATATAAAATTAAATCTATTTTCATCAAAAATAGCATTTCTTGCTTCAATAACAGTATTAATTGAAATTGAATCATTTGGTTCAATTACCATGAACCTATATGCCTTGCTATTATGTGCATAACCTATAAATATGCATTCAATTCCTCTTTCACCTAACTTTTTACGTTTAGGTGTTAAAATTTTGACAATATCTCTACAACCCCAAACCTTCAAATAATTAAGGTTTGGTAGCCTTTTCTTCCATTGTTCATAGGGGGTTATTTTAGTTTCCTTATTAGGAACTCTATTCAATATATGACAAGTTGTTAGAACAGTTTCTCCCCAAAAACCTTGTCCAAGACCTGAATATGATAACATTAAATTTACCATTTCATCAATACTCTATTTTTCTTTTTAGCTACACCATTTTGTTATGGTGTGTAAGGGGTTGAAACTTAATGGACAATTTCAGTGGATTCAAAATAACTTGGATTATAATATTCTCCACCTCTATCCAATCTTAAGCACTTGATAAATGATTCACACTGAAGGTCAACTTCATATTTATAAACTTTAAATTTATCAAGCGTTTCATCTTTTGAATGCAATAAATATACATAACAATATCTAGAACAATCATTAATAGAAGTAACAAAATATTTCTTTTCACCTAATGTAAGAGTATTATGCATGTCACATAAATCACTATGTATCAAATCAAGCAATTTTGTTTTCCTTTTAACCTTAGGCAAAGGGTTTCTTGTAATTTTAGTCAACATACATGTATTACATTTTTCAATATTATTATTAAAAACAGGAATTAAATCTAACTCATACATGTCATTCAATTTTCTATAATTCAAATGACCTAATCTATAATGCCACAAACAAAAAGATTCAACCATATAAGCATAAATAGTATTTTTATTCTTATTAATAATATTGAGTTTGAACATACTCTCATACATATACCATTTCCCCACAAAAATTCTTCCCTTAGATAAAATAAACTTATATGCCTCAAAAATAAGTTTGAAACCAAACTTATTCAACAAACTCCTAGACACTAAATTCTTCCTAACTTCTGGTACATAATATACATTATTTAAGGTTAAAACCTTTCCAGAAGTGAATTGTAGTTCAACAGACCCTTTGCCTTTGATTGCTACGGTGGAAGAATTTCTCATGTACAAGACATTGTCATTTTCACATTGTGTGAACTTTGTGAACATGCCTTTATCTTTGCACACATGTTTGGTTGCTCCGGTATCAATCCACCATGTATTATCATCTTGTGCCATATTAATTTCAGATATCATTGCAACGAACTTTTCGTTATTATCAGCCTTAGAAGATGATTTATTCTTTAAAAATTGACATTCCCGGCTTTCTACAATGATAGCATGAGCCCTTTTTTTTAACTTAGGTGTTCTATCAGTCTGTTTGAACTTTCTCTTGAATGGTTTAGTAGTTTGTACTTCCTCCGTAACATGCACTTTGGCATTTTCAAAATTTAGGTTCTGATCTTGTTTTCGATATTCTTCTTCAATACGAAGATGATTTACCAAAGCCTCAAGAGATATTTCATCTTTCTTATGTTTTAGACTTCTTTTAAAGTCTTTCCAAGATGGAAGAAGTTTGTCTATTATGGAGAATACAACAATCATTTCATCCACTTTCATATCATATTGCTTGAATTGATTCAACATCTTTTCAATATCACAGAATTGTTCCATAACAGAACGACCATCAACCATTTGATAATTATTGAAATGATTGACAATAAATTTCTTACTTGTAACATCTTTAGTCATGTATATTGTCTCCAATTTGTCCCATAATTCTTTAGCGGTGACCTTATTTTGGTAGGTGTCGAACAAACCATCAGATAAACCATTCAATATGTGGCTCATGCACATGTAATTAGCATTGTCCCATTTTTTCTTTCTTGGGTTGCAGCAACAGATTCGTTATCATTCTCTTCAGGTCTTAGAGTATCCAAAACATAAGCAATCTTCAAAGTTGATAATAAGAAGTGCATCTTTTTCTAGCATCGTCGAAAATTGCCACCATCAAATCGATTAAGTTTGACAAAGTTGGAAGCCAACTCCCTTAGTGTTCCACTTTCATGTGTTGTGGTAGTCATCATGAATTATATAACCTTAAAACTGCTAGTACAAATCTCCGGTAAAGAAAAACTCAAACACACGAACGAAACTCGAATAGAAAAAGAAGAAATAGGACAAGGCTCCAAGGCGTATATCAAGTCACTATCTTTAAGGTTATATTCGCCTCCACCTATTTTCAGTGTGCAAATAAGTTCCAAGCAAATTAACCTCGAGGATACAATGAAGCCAATGACTATTTGTGTTTTGCATTGACGAGAATAGCCCACTACACACTGAGCAACGTATGACAAGAAACTCAATTTCTATAAAGGATTTCTAAAGTAATACTTTATAAAATAATCTAATAATATTAGAAAATGAAGGAAGGAAAGAAAGAATATTATAATTTGTTGGTGTGTTTTCCAAATGAAATCACATTCCTATTTATAGGAATTTTCATGTCTCTTCATAGAGACATCTTTCATCAACAGGTGTCTTTCTGAATAATAATGTCTTTAAAATAAACACATAATTATTCATTTAATATTATAACTATTCAAATAATATTATTTAAATAGTTATAATTCTTTTTCAAAAAATCAAATAATATAACTTTGATTAATTACACCCATTCATTTATAGTTATTGGAACACTATAAATATTTGAAAATGTTCTAACAAAGATATACTTCATAAAAAGTTAAGATATATTTGAATATTTGTAAGCTCTATAAAAATGAGTTATCCTTTCAAAAATGTTGAAATAAAAAATAAACAAATTAATAAAATTATATTTTGACCTCTTAAAATTTATAATTCAATTCTAATCCTCACTAAAAAGATTTCTAGATTCCCCTATATATGCCAGTAGAGAAAGGGTATGAAAGAGTCTAGAACCAAGATGAAAAAAAGACTCTCATATTATGGAGTACTTGTGTGTATTTATACTAAATTCTAAAGTTATTGAGGAGGTTATCCAAAGATTTCCCAATCATTAATTTTTTAGTTTGCATCATTAAAAAATGTCCAACAAGCTAAATTGCGCATAACTCGTTGTGTTTGATAGTTAACTACTTTCTTACAACATTCAATCAACCATTAAGTTCTTCAATGGTACAATTGGTTATTTTAGATCGAAAAATGAGGAAAAAAAAGGTGATTTCGTAAATCTACTTGTAAAAATTAAAACTACGTAAAAGTACTAAAAATACACTAAAAACACTTGAAAGCAAGTTCATTAAGAGATAAACAAGGTCTAATTTGACAGATCAATTTATGGCATATCACTAACTTGATGATTTAATTAAAAAGAAAACAAGCTTTATTATTTTAAATCTAAATAAGAAACATATATATTTATTATTTTATTTGTGGTTTATTTAATAAAATTTGTTTATTTATTTTTAAACAAAATTTTAATTGTTCAACAATTACACTTAAGTACAAGTATCTTATAGCTTTCCAAAAGCACTCACACATTTTGAGTATAAATATAATTATGTATTATTTTAAAACAATTTTACACAATAATAATAGTATTCCAATTTTATGTGATATATTTTAGTTTTAATTTGTATATTATTTTATTATTTTATTTTTAATTATTTGAAAAAAATTACTATAAATAATTTCCATACATCTTGACCTATTGAATTACATAATGTTGGTTATAAACTATTTAAAATAATTATTTGATATATCGTTTATGGAGTTTTTTAAACTTCACAAGCAGATTGAGGGTATATGAAATAATTTTCCAACTTTGTATACTAAGTTTAATTAAATTATATAATATTTATTATTAATTACTTCTATTTAACCAAAGATCAACCAATGATAATGATAAGTACATATTTAATATTAAAAAGAGAATAATCATATAAATATAAAATACATGACTAATTATATAAGGGAAATTATTTGGTACACAGTTAGTGGAGTTTTTAGATTCTACAAATAGGGTTAGGCGGTTGGCAAATGTCTTATAAGGGTATAGTAAATATTAAAAAAAGACACGTGTCAATTTTTCAAGGTTGCTTGTGGAATAAAAAAAGTAAATTATGGTGTTACTAATCCATTATATAAATTTATATAAGATGTTTGTTTTTCTCTTAATCCTATCAATCAATAATCTATCCATCAATGTTGAAGCTGTGAAAAAGAGACCTAGGGTGTTTGATGATAAGGTTGTGCATAAGTCGAAAAACGGTAATGAGTTAGCTTTTCAGTTAGAGAATCAATTTGTTTCGTCTTTTTCTATATTGATAGACTTTAGACTTGGAGCCTGTCGAGAACAATGATTTGCATCGCTTGGAATTGTTGGGGTATGGGCAATGCCCGATCAGTCCTGGTCCTTAAGGACCTCATTTCTGCTTACAAGCCTAATGTCTTATTTTTTGTCTAAGACATTTGTTTCATCTAATAAGTTGGAAAAGAGTTGCGTTAGTTTACATTTTGATTCTTGTTTGTGAGCTGACCGCCTAGGCTGAATCAATAGACTTGCTCTCCTGTGGGATAAAGAGACTTGAGATGTGAATAGTGTTATTTCGAGATTGCACGTGTTAGGATTTTCAAAAGAAATAAAATAGGATTTATTTGTGTTAGTTGAGAAAGTAGTTGAATACCGGAGAGAATTAAAAAGACTTGTGTATGGAGAGAAATTAATGTGGGATATAGACTAAATCGTAAGAGTATGAAAAGTGTTAGAGAAGAAGCGTGAAAATCAAAAGTATAAATGATTAAATTGAATTGGAGGGAAAAATAAGAAAGACTAGAAGTGTAATTTTACCAAAGGTATATAGTAACTCAAGGTCAAAATTGTAGATATTTTCAAGGGGTAAAATGGTATTTCCTTAATTAGATAATTTTGGGAATATCTTACCTATGTAGACAAAATCTCCACCTTGGATTAAATTGAAAATTGAGAATAAATCTCCACCATTGGATTAAAATGATAATAAATAGATTTTGATATAATATTTTAATGGTTTATTTCTTAAATTAATAAGATATTTTGATGGAAAAGTGTAGAAAACTCTTTCTTCTTCCTTACCATCATTTTATGAAAGGAAATGAAACTTTCCTTTCCAACTTGGTCCTTTCCACCATTTTTAACCAAACCAAGCTTGAAAATTTCAAATATTCCCATAGATTTTTAGTAAAATCAATAGAGCAACTTCATAGTAAGTTTAGTTTCTTGTAAAAACAACTAATGCTCATATTGGAGGAGAGAGAATTGTGAAGTTAGGGTTTTGTGTAATAGTATAAGGTAAGGATGATAAAGTTTCATCATTAATCTATTGATGTAACACCTCTCGCTCAACTCGATCACCGAGTTTAAGTTACAGAATGTTACATTTGTTACCGAAGCAACTACAGACGAAAATATCAAAAATAATTCATTTAAACATACAAACATTTCACAATTACAGTCATAGTAAGAAAATTAGACTTTTCAAGATTCAATCAAGCTTGCGAGGACTTGATTGCTAATTCGAACATGAAATAGGGCCAAAGTGTAA
Source organism: Gossypium hirsutum (assembly GCF_007990345.1). NCBI lineage: Eukaryota > Viridiplantae > Streptophyta > Magnoliopsida > Malvales > Malvaceae > Gossypium > Gossypium hirsutum. The sequence goes on along the minus strand of NC_053439.1, from coordinate 51,801,066 downwards.
AATTTTGAAACTTTGAAACAAGTATCGATACCCCTGAAAGGTATTGATACCAAAATTAGCTTCGATGTTTGAAAAATTCATCTTTAAACCACAAGTAATTATACTTGACTTATTGTACTGATACTTTTTAATAAGTACTGATACCAAGTTCTAGTATCGATATTATTTTACGATTTTGTTTATTTTGTAAAAACTAGTCAAAGTATAAATGTATCGATACACTTGTAAAGTATCGGTACCCTAATGTGGGGTATCAATACTTTAGTCCAATATCAGTTCTGTTTCGGCATTTTGTTTGTTGAAAAGCTATTTGAAAAGTGCCAAGTATCGATACCTTCATCTAAGGTATCGATACCTTGGAGCCAAAGTGTCAAAAACTCCCATTTTGGTCCCCTTTCATGCCCAAACCAAAAACATAAGCATTTGGTGCATTGAAGCACTTTAGTAACCTGCATTAAGACCATTCCAAACATACACACCAATCCATCATTTAACATATACCGAAATCATTCTAAATAACTTGTCTTAATTTGGCACCAAAATACCTCAAACATCTTAATATAAGTATAACCTACCTATCATTCTTTCATTCATTCGCAATAACATATAATACTATGTCATTTTGATATTCAATTCATACCAATGCACCATCAAATAATTCATGTCATATAACTGCCAAATTTTCCATACAAGTAATACTTATATCATTTAACAATCTACCATCGTATTCACATTTTCATATAAGCATTACCAATTCAAAATTCAACATTCATCAAGATTCAAACCAATACTACCATTCAAAATAACATATATTAGCCCTATATGCATGGCACATAACTGGACATAAAACTATCAAAAGCTACCAAATCAAAGGTTGGATAGTGTGATCTTCGAGTTAATCCGATTGACACATCCCACAAGCTAACAATTACAAAAAAAAACAACAACAGAGTAAGTATTTCGAATACTTAGTAAGTTCATAAGTAATGAATAACAACTTACCTCAATTTTACACATAAATGTAATAAATTACTCAACTTGATAACAGGCCTATACATGGTAATACATTTAACAAAGTGAGTCCCTCATAAAACATTTTATATGACAATATAAACATTTAACATTTCAAGTCAATGATATTCATATGAAATTAACAATCCAATTACTATTTTTAGTATCCTTTTAACATTTAACCATCCATATATATTTATCATATGATTCCATTTTTTTATTCTCGTTTTCCATTTACCAATTAGCCTAATGAACGCTAGTAAATAAATTCGGATGCATGGGTAAATACACCACACCAAAGAGCATTGTAGTGCTAAACAGAGAGCACTGAAGTGCCAAGCAGAGAGCACCAGATGCTAAGCAAATAGCATTGAAGTGCTAAATAGAGAGCACCAAAGTGCAAAACTCGTACAAGCGAGTAAAATTACCCTATTGGCATGCCAATTGTTTACTATGTTCACACGGGCATTAATATGGTATTCTACCCCTTGAAATCATTGTAGTGTCATGATGTACATATCATCTCATCTTAAAAACATTTCGTATCCACTCGATACATCATATATGCCCTTAATTACCACATGCGCCATACAATTTAGTCAATACAATCCCAAAAATCATTAAATCCACATCAACTCAAATAAAAAGTAAAATAAAATATTAAAAACAAGAACAAGAACTAATATAGTAAGTTCCATATGAACTTACCTGTGAAAAACAACACACACGTGAGGGCTAAACTATAATTTTTCTTTTTCCTTGGTTATCCCCGGTTGATTTAATTCACGATCTATATAATAATTTATTTCAATTTATCAATTCCAAATACCTTATAACATTTAGTTATATGCATATGCCATTATAAATTTTTATTTTTTAGAAGTTCTCAAAATTTTTAGATTTTATTCAATTTAGTCCCTAAAACCAAATTTGTCATAATCTTTCAAACTTGAACTTAGATTATGAAACTAATCTCAATTTCATCCTTCTACAATCCTCTAATATCTATCTTTAAAGAAATTCCATGCTAGTTTCGAATTATTCACACTTTAGTCTCTATGTTCAAAACTAACAAATTTCACTTTACAAACTAGTCATTTTTCATATCTAAGCTTAAAATCTAACAATTTAGTACCAAAAGCTTCAAATTCAACAATGGTAACATTTGAAAACTTTAACAGTTTTGAATAATAAAACAAAAGTTAGCTAAATCGAGCTTCTACGATCTCAAAAATATAAAATTTACTTTGAATCCCTTATCATGCTTATGGTAGAACCTTTGGAGCTTAAAAATACATCCACCAATCGTCCACTACACTTAAAAAATGGCCTATTTTCCATTTAAAACCTTAATTTATTTACTATATAAATCTTTTAAACCTTTGGCCAATTAAAAATTTATAGCGATTAATTTTTTTCACTTTTCAATTTAGTCCTTATAACTTAACTAGCCATCAATTCAATAAAATTAAGGGACCAAAACTCAATATACCTCTAAATTAGACTTGTAAATATTAAATAATAATATTTATGGGCCCAGACATCAGAAATGGGGTTCTAAAATCACCGTTTTTGACACCACTAACTTTCAGACGGTTACAGTTTATCATTATTTTAATATTAAATTTTGTGCATATGTGTTATGTTGATTAAGAGAGAGAGAAGAAAGGTGAACTTCAATGTGTTGACAAAGGGGGAAAATAGCTAAAGAGTGAAAGAAGAAGAAGAAAGCTCATCCAAGCATTTGGTTGTAAGTACCTCAAAAGTTTTACCTTTACCTAATAAAACCTAAGTAAAATTTTTTTTAAATTTGTCATGTAAATATTTATGAGATTAATATATAAAATAACATGTTAATAATTGTTATGAAATTGATCTAAAGTTAAAAGTTGATATAAGTTTAATTTAAATAACAAAGTGAATAGATTATGTTTACTGATGTAAGGACTAAATTGCAATGTGTATAAAAATTAGAGGACTGAAATAAAATATTATAATAGAAAGATTAAATTAATTTTTTAATTATATGAAATTATATGCCAAGTGAAATTTTGATGATTATTGAATTTCATGAGATTAATGACTAAATTGTAAAAAGTATAAAGCTTGCATTGTTATTAATTGTTTAGTGAATGTGATGATTTTAACATATTAAATGTTGATGTAGACAATATTTGAAGTAGGATATAGATGGCATGTCATTAAGAAATCTTATGTGTGCCAGCAATAGTGGCATTTTGATGCAATTCAGCAATACCGCACTTCAGTGCGAATGACAATGACACTTCGATGCATTTCAGTGACTTTGCACTTTGGTGCAATAGCAGTGTACGCACATTTGTTCTAGTGATTCAGTGTTCTATCCACATATCCTTATGTCCTATTAAATCTATATTTGGGCTAAAATGAAACGGTAAGTGAAATTTATTAGTGAATTGATAAGTAACATATAATAAATAGTTTTGAGAATCTTAATGCTTAATGTCTACTTAATTCCATTTTAGTATATCATAAACAAAGTATTTATATGTTTAATATTGATTACTTGCAAAGGCAAAGCTTAATTCTTGACTATTTACTAAGTTTTTACAAGCTTAACGCATTATTTTTTCAATGCGTAGGTAAAGGCTCGACTTAAAGCTTTAGAGTGAAGTTATCATCTTAACTCATCTCATCATATCTTGAATATTTTGTTAGCTCTATGACCTTGGTTAAGCTTTATTTGGAATATATGTTGATTTGATGGTGTTTTATGTTTTATAATGTTTAGAAATATTAGGGAATGATTGGTAATGGTTTTGGCTTGATTTTAGGTGTTTCGGACATGTTTTGGGGGCCCTTGCACACTTATTTCTCAACAAGTCAGGCTTGTATGAATACAAGTAGACAGAATGCCCCAATGAACAATTTCAAGGTACTTGTATCGGTATGGTTGTATCGGGACAACTGGTACAGATCACCTAGTTTGGCCTGTTTTGCTCTAAAGAAGTTCCGAATGTGTTCCAATTGCAACCAAATTTTGAAAATAGCTTGAAAATGACTCGGACCACTCCAAATGAGCTTAATTTGGTTAAAATTGAATTGAATTTTGATGATGTTCAAGTTTAATGCTCTTAGTGTCCAAGTGTGACACTCGTTGCTCGGGTTAGCCCAAGTAAGGAGTGTTACAACTAATATCTCAACAATCAGTTATAGAAATTACATTGCTGCAACTGTGGCTGATGAGTTATTGGGTAAATAGCGTCTCTTAATGACAAAAGCTGCTAGTTTTGCTCTTCTTTGTTCTCTAGCAAGTACTTCAGAGTTACCTTGGGTATGCATTGGTGATTTTAACAATCTCCTTTCTCTTAATGACAAAAGGGGTGGAGGTGATTACCCGACTGCTTGGCTTGAGGGGTTCAAGGACTGCATTTTGGATTGTGAGCTTGTTGAAATTCCATTAACTAGGTTTCTATTTACTTAGGAAAGAGGTCGGGGGTCTGCTGCTTTTGTTCGGGAACGCCTTGACAGAGCTTTCTAATCAAGGGTGGGCGGCTTTATTTCCTTTTCATAGTTTGTTTAATTTAGCTTGTTCTTATTCTGATCATAGTCCAATAAAACTGCATGGTTCAACGATGGCTCCATTATGGCGTGTGAATACAAATGGCTCTCGCTTGAGGGTTTTATGAGGGTGATTCAGGAGAGTTGGGGATGATCGGATCCGAGTGAGGTTATGGATAAGGTGGATTGTTGTGCTGCTTCTTTGCAAGATTGGAACCGCTCCTCTTTATCACATACTACCGGCCGATTGAACGATTTAATGCGGAAACTAGAGATATTGTATCTCTAATAATTAAACTTTCATCCTTTAATGTGCAAAGAGACAGATTATAGATACGACCACAGAGAAAGTAAATATTGATCTCAGCACAGACAAAAATGCAAAGCCAAAACCTTTAGCTAAAACTATAGGGAAAAACTGAAAGATATTCTTGTATTTTCTTCAAGTAAAATCGCTTATAATATATATGTAGACCAAGCTGCGTATAAAATGTCAAATCACATAACAACAGTGAATAAAATAACTCGAAGTCTAAAAACTAACCATGTACGTATGTATGTATATATATAAACATAGGCACGTAACAACACCAAGAAATTAACAAATGTAAAAAATGTAAAGGAAACCAGAAAAGAATCAGTGAACGATATGTAATAAAGGTCTGATTAGTTCCCACAGTGCCATTTTGATGTAGGAACACAGCTCAGGTAATGGCACCAGCTGCAATGGTCATGTCCATTCTCTCCTCTAAACAGCATTACCAACCCCACTGTGAAACTGTCATCATTCGAAAAAGGAAAACAGAGGAGATTAAACAAACGGGACCAGAATTATAAACACGAGCTGCTAAACTAGTAATGTAGGGTTGAGAGAACTTACCCAACAATGAGTAAAACCATAGCGATCACCAAAAATAGGTATTGGTATGCCTTATGCTTAGATGTTACACGAGCACCGGCAGGAAGATGTTTACGTCCCACCCACCCGAATTGGGGACGAAGCAGCAAAACGAACCCGAGGAGAAAACCGGTTAAGAAACCTCCAATATGCGCAAAGTTGTCGACGTGAGGAAGAATCCCCACTGCTAAGTTAATGACAATGATGACCATGAGTGTGATCAGAGCTGCAGCCTACAAATTAAGGTAAGAAATCAATATCCTCTATTACTTTTCAAGCCACATGAAAAAAGCAATCACCTATAACCCTGGTTTCCCTTCATTGCATTTCTAAGTAGATAGGAACCCGAGGCAACTAATATTACCTTATTTGTATAGATAGTCCAATTAGTCAGCAGCTCCGACAACATTGCTCCAAGAAGGCCAAATAAAGCACCAGAGGCACCAACAGAAATGCTACGTTGAATGAAAAGAGACGATAGTACGCTACCACCAAAACCGGACAATAGATAGATAAGCCCAACACGTACTGCCAGGATAAAGAACATATGTCAATTAAAAAACCAACCAAAGACTGACAAAACGCTTATAAATGTTACATATTCTAGAAATATTATACAATTGCAAAAGGGAACAGATAACGTACTGAATCCAAATTGTTGCTCAAGGCGAATTCCAATGAAGATCAAGCTCAACATGTTTGCAAGCAGATGAATAACACCAGCGTGCAGCCAGATGCAAGTGATAAGTCTCCACGCTTGATTGCCATGCACTACCTTGTCCCAGTTTAAGGCTCCCAATTTTTCCAATCTGAAGAAGGAGAAAGAACAACATTAAATTACACAACTCGCGATTATCAACGACGACATGGCATAATTAAAAAAAGGGTTGCTAAGCCATAGGATATAACATGTTCGACTTCATTTACATACCGAATGACAATAGCCAAAACCGAACTTCTACCCAGTTACTATCAGAAACATTAGGATTTGCATTAGACCATACAAAAACAAAAATAAAGCTACAAATCAACTAACTTCATTAACCAGTCCTTGATTTCCAGACAAAGTTCATTACCCAAATTAACAAAGCAACTAACTTAAGTTCCTATAAAACCATTAATCCTTAAATTAACAAAGCAACTAACTTCATTACCCAGTCCATGATTTCCAGACATGCCATTATTTAACAAAGCTCAAATTTGACTCAATTGATAGCTCGACCGAGTTCAAGTCTTTCTTCAAGTAGTTTGCAAGCACCTTTACACCCCTACTATAGACAAAGCAAACCATGACATTTCATATTGAGAATTCCTATTGCTGCTAAATGAACAAGGAAGAGCAAATCTAATAATAACCTTAAATAGTATCAATCAAATCAGACACAAATTTCCAATAGAATCAAAACAAATCACAGATTGATATATCCTTTAGCATGATCCAAGGATAATCCTATAGAAGATCAATTGGGAACTGCAGTTGAATCATCAAATAATAACTTCCTACATGAACAACTTCTAATAGATACCAACAGTCCATATCTAAAACTTGCAAGCAATTTTTTCCCCTCTTTAGAATTGAAAGCTGCAAAAGGACCCTCAACTTCAATTCCAACCCAATTTCCCATCACATTAAAAAAAAAACTGAACAAAATCTCAGAAAACCATAGACAGCAAAAAGAAGTGAAATTTAAAGATAGGGGGAACATGATACATACGTATTAGAAGAAGGACCAAAGAGAGGATTTTCTTTCAAAGGTTCAAAAGAAAGCCTGCCAAGGAACCTAGCCACACAACCACCTTCAAATCCCTGATTGTTCCTAGGACAGTTATTAACATACATCACCACAACAAAAACAGCAACATTAGCCACTACAAACATTGGAACAAGCCATGAAGTCCATTGTTTTTCATTATTTTCCACGTAGTATGAAGAAGAAGATGATTGGTTATAGCTATTCCCCCTGTTCTTCACATTACTTCCTCCTCCTCTTTCAAGATCCCCACTTGCCATTTCTCCTTCAAAAACCAAAAAGTCCCTTCCTTTTTGACTCTTTAATGAACGAAGTTGTGATCTTTTTTTCTGGGTTTTCTTGGGGGGATTGAGTTGAAGTTTATATGAACTCAAAAGAAGAGTGGCTTAAAAGAAAAATTGATGACTAGAAATGGGAAGAAAAGGAGAAAAAATAATTGGGTTTTGCTTTGTTTAAGTAATTGGTGTTGTTAAAGCGTTGAAGTTAAAACATGGGAGTGGTTTTCTTTCTAAATTTTCGCTTTGGTTTTTAGGATTTGGAGCACAGTCTGTCTCTTTCTATTGTTGGGGGATGAAGCTTCTCGGTAGTTTTGTCAGTAAAGCGGTGGGGGTTGATAGGGTAACCTAACTCCTCTATTTTTAATGCAATAAATAATATATGGAAGTACTCTATATGAAATTATTAATATACCCCTATCTTCAACAAAATTTAGACCTGTTTTTGGAGTAACGATAAATTTAGCCCTTAATTTTTACATTTTTTGTCAATTTGATCCTTATTCTTTTTTTAAAGTTAAATTTAGTCAATGCTAACTAAAACATTATTCTTTTAAAGATGTTAATGTGCCAACTTGCATGACAGTGCATGTATATTTTATTAAAAAATCAAGATTCAAAAAATTATAAAAAGTTCAAAAAAATAGCATGAAATGCATATAGATTGTTATCCGGGTTATTGTATTTAAAAAATTAATATTTTAGTCAGTGTTTTCATTTAAAAAATACAAAAATTTAACTTTTTTAAAAGACTGATGGTCAAATACTACACTTTTTAAAAGGTTGATGACCAAATTTAGCTCAAAAAAAGAATAAAGACCAAATTGATAAAATATGTAAATATTAAGAGCTAAATTTATTATTATACCTTTAATTAAATCTTTCAAAAAAAAGTATTCTTCTAATCAAGTTGCTCTACCAATTTAGGTATTTTAAAATATTTATCAATTTATACATATTTTAAAAATATTTTAAAATATTTTGAATTATTTATTCACTTAAATTGGATTTAAATTGGTATGATAATCCAAATAATAAATTGATTTTTAAATAAATATAAATAAATATAATTTTTTTAATGAAAGCAAAATTATCTAATAAAAGATGGAGAGATTATTACTTGGGGAAAAGGGAGATTAGGAGACAAAATGATGATTTGAAAAGCAATAAAAAAGGTTTTAATCCTTTTTTAGCTCTTCTTTTAATCATTTTAATATATTAGAAAGGGCAAAAGGAAAAGTTTAATCATGTTTTCTTTATTACTATTATAATATATTAATATATTTCAAATATAATAAATATAATTTTTAATTAATTTGAATTCAGCCCATAAACACTTTAATCATATTTAAGTCCATCTTTATTTTTCTTTTATTTCAGTCATTTATTTTATTATTTTAACCTCTCTTTCATTTTTCTTTTTTTCTTTGACCAATTTAAATTAAATTTTAAGTTTGGTTTAACCATTTTTCCTAATGGCAACCCATTATCCTTTGTTCTTTTAAATTTTTTAAAAAACTAATTTTTAAAGGATCAAAATATATTTTTACCATTAGATTAACCCACTTTTCTCATTTTAAAATTAGTTTATATAAATTTCAAAAAAAAATTATACATTATTAACTAGCTCAAGTCAATATTGATTCCAAGTACAAGTAGAAAAAGTAAAAAAAAAATAATAGTTTTTTTTATTTATATTTACACTTAAATACTTCACTTATTGAGTTGGATTTTTTTTTCCAAGTTGGAATTATAATGATTTTGAATGCATTTTTCAAATAGGATGAGATCACATATTTGGTGGAATTATGTAACCTTTAGATCAACAATTATATTTCAAAACACAAGTCTTTTTCCAATGGGGGAAACACATGTTTTTTTTTTCTCTTTTAAATTGCTTTCATTAATTTCCAGAAATTTCAATTTAATCAAATATCATAGCGGTTTTTTATACTATGAATCAAATTATATTTTGCTCCATCTATTAAAAAGGGGCAAATTAGTCTTTTCTGTAAAAATTTTATGATTTTGTACTGTTAAAAACTGGCATAACTAACAAAAAAATCAGACAATGACACTTGGTGTGCCACGTATACCTCATGTTGATATACAATAACTAATTTAGAAATAGATAAACTTTTTAATAGAATGACTAATTTGCTCTTTAACGTACATGAATTAATTTGCCTACCTTTTTTAGTATAGAGGCCAATATGTAATCTAACTCTTAATACGGAGACCTACATAATACATTTACCATCAAATTCGACTTTGATTTTCTTAATTCACTTTTGAAATTACAAAAATCTATCATTATCACACATTTTTATTTGTTTATTGTATTTAATTTAATTTTAAAAACTTGTGCAATTTAAAAAAAATAAAATTAAGTTTGTAATTGATATTTCTAATAAATTTGCAAAAAGAAGATTTAAATTTGGGAAATAATATTGATTATATATAAGTCCAAAGTTATGACTATTTCTACAATTGAAAATATTTAATAAAAGAAAAATCACAACTTAAATGTTGAAGTTGTGGATGATAATTGTTCGTCATTTGTCTTATTTGGGTATAATTAAATTTAGTTTGCAAATATTATGTTATGTTTATTTGGGTAATAGTTAGAATTTTTTTATATTTTTTATTCAATGCTAATCATTCTTTAAATAATTTCTCTGTAACATACAATATAAATGAAATTATAAACAAAAATTAGTGTGAAAAGAAATCCTAAACCCCACATGAAATCTCTAAACGCGTTTAGAGGACTTGAGGCCCTTTTAAATGAACATTTATCTTTAATGTCGTGTTTTAATTTTTTTTGATATAATATATAATTTCACTATCATCATTATTTTTATATCAATCACAAATCAACGCGGCCTTTAATTTAGATATGATGAAAACGCAGAGGCAAAATGGAAAAAGGAAGGGTGACGCAAGCTGAGATTAGGCGGAGGCGGAGGGAATAGATGATGAAGTTGGTTGTAAGAAGCGTGTGCGTATCAATATGTATGTGAAATATGAATCGAATCTGCAGGAGAACATGCACAAATTGTGTTGAAGTATGAGTTGGTGAAATGGGTATGGTAGACTGCCTTGCTTGCTTCCAAGCTACTCTCTCATCTACATCACGTTGCCATTTGTCTCTCATCTGCCCCCTTTTCTTTTCTTTTCTTTTCTTTTTTTTTTTATGACTTTTTTCCCTTCAGTCCCTCTCATCCACCAAAACCACTTTTAACCTCTGCCTCTCATTCTATATTTATGTGTCATGTGGGAACTTTCCTTTCTCATTTTTCATCTATGTTTTGTACCCACTTTAAATTTAGTATTTCTATGCTTCTTTATAGAGATAAAATATATTTAACCCCTAAATTTGATAGCTTTCTTTTAATTTGATCCTTAAATTTTTTTTCCCCAATAGTCTTGAAACTTAAGTTGGAACTAAATGTTTTTTCTTGTCCTTTTTATATATAAAGTTCGTAATTCATTAAAAATTTGAATACAAATCTTTTACCACTCTTCCGATTACTTAGTATTTGTGTTTGGGTTAAGTTTAAAATAAAAGGAAATAGTAAGGTTGAAAACTATTGCTCACCTCAGCTTTTATTGTTGAACCAAGACAGGGATGATAATAATAATTCCTTTTGAACTTTGATTAGTTATGTCTGGTGTTAATCAACAGGTCCACCTCAATAAAATAAACCATTAGGGATGCTCTCTTCTCCATTTTACGTTTTATTTCTTAATAAAACTGAGATGGTTTGACAACAAGTGGCATTAATTTCTAGCCTTAAAACTCATAATTAAACACTAAGCATCCCTTTAGCAGGCGATACGAGAATATTTTAGGAGCATTTTGACAAAAATTTGTCCCTGCCTTTTAAGTATTTTTCAATTTTTTTAGTGTTTTATATTAAAATACTTTCAGAAATTACTAAATTAAATAATTAGTGATAGTTCATGATTCTCAATGCATTAAATAAATTTTAAAAAATCTTATTTACAGATTAGATAAAAATGAAATCTTTAATAGAAGTTACATCCAAGACGAACATTATAGATGTAAACTGTTTTTCACTTAAATATGTTGGACGTCCAATGATGCAAATCTTTATCGATTCATAATTTATCTTAAAAAAATCACAAAAACGACCTATTCAAGAGCAGAGTTGAGCAATTCAGATCAACCGAGATGAATTTAAATAAGAAAAATTTGGACTTCAAACCAGCCTGACCCAAATTATTATTTAAATTTAATTATAAAAACATTTTATTTTTAATAAATAATAAATTAGAGTCATAAAAGAATCAAGCTTGACCAACCCAAGTGAGGTCTAAAAGAGCCATTGGATCCACTTTCCTATGTCTCAAGTCTCAACCCAGGGGCCAGGTTTTAGGTAGCTGAGTTGCCCATTCCATGTCTATAATCACTTACTTAAAGCCTAAAAGCCTTAGACCTAGGCCTAATTCACAAACCATGATCACAACCCACTTCTCTAGAGCCACTTCAGGGGCTTAGGCCGTAGCCATAACTACCCTGCTTCTATTTCTTGGTTTGCCTAAGTTTCACAATATGAATAAACTATGAACGACAACAACAATCAGGTTTTGATTAACTAAAAATTGAAGCTAAAATAAATAAAACCTTGATTTTGTTATACAACTCGTTATGGTATTCATGAGGAAAATGGCATCTAAACCGAAAACGATCAAAAGATTCGCCATCGCCATTCACTACCATGACACACAGGAGGCCATGAAGGAGAAACCAATTAAAAGGCAATAAGCTCAGGAACCGGTAGCGACTAGCAAGTGCCCATATAAAAGCAACTTCAGCAATCAAATGAACAAAATAGGTTTCTATGCATGTAACCTAAGACATCTAGTGCTAAAATCTGCTTATCATCACAAAAAAAGGTTCTTGTAAGAAACCAGCAGGCTCTAATTTTACTAACCATCTTAAGTTATGTTGCTTTAGCAGTTTCGCGAACTTGAGAAAACTTTGCCAGAAGACCACACAACTGAAGATATGAACCAACTCCATCACAGATCCTCATATGAGCAAACCCAGTTTCCTGCAACTCATCATAAGAAATAATAAATATTGTGGCAAAAGACTGGATTTTGTACTTAAATGTAAATTAAATACCGGCCTAGCAAGATTGGTGTACCTTCATGAATTCCAGTTTTAAGTACTCGGCCATATCATAATTTTTTATTATTCTGAAAAGGGTAGTGATTATATCAGTAGGAGAATAGCCCAAATCGTAGAGTTGCTTCAGAGCGAAACAAGCATCATCAAATTTCCCTTCAAGTACATTGCGGACCATATTTTTCACATGCAATGGATGAGGCTGGTCACAAACCTGAAAAGAAACAAACATATTATAGCATTCCCAAAGACATATCGTACCAATTTGTTAGAAGTACTTTTTGAGATATAACCTTGAAAACATTTTCTTGATTGACAAAACGGAATCCACTGTATGTAGCCTGCAAGTTGTTCAACGCCTGTCTCATATCACCATCAGCTGTGAAAATGATGGCTTCAAGACCTTCCGGAACATACGGTACCTGCATTGATTGCAAAGTGAGGTCAACTATACATTTGCATCAATGGAAATCATCATTGATTGTCCTGAACAATAAATCCTTGAGCCACTCAACAGTAAACAGTTATCTCAAAGTAACTAAAATTCTGCCTCTTTAGTATTTTTCAGCTAACACATGGAACTGTGGAATCATCATTGCAACTTATAGACTTCACTTGATAAAGTGAAAAGAAAATAGGAAGGACAGAAAATTGGAAGAACAGATCAATAGAAAGATGGAAAATATAATTTTTCTTTCCATTGGTGTGCTTGGAAGGAAAGATGGAAAATCAAAAGAAAAAGTAATTTTCTTTCTAGTCATTGCTAGGTAGAGTTGAAAAATAAGAGGACAGAAAATGAAACCTTTGTAAAATGCATAATTTTGAACTAAAATACATCCACCTCTCATTTGGAATGATTTGTTTCTTATGCATTAAGATAGAAATTCATCATCTCTCTTGTCTTCTTTCATCTCGATTTTCTTTCCTACCAAGCACGCCCAAAATTTATTTTCTTATAACTTTTCCACTCCCTCCTTCCATCCTCACTTTTTCACTCAACCAAACACACCCTTAGTGTTTAAAAAGCAAATAGACAAAGGCACCCCCTTGAAAAGAGAAGTGATGAAATTGGCAACAAGCAAAAGTGTTAGCATTTCATAGAGACTCATCCTTAATGATAACAAGAATGAGAAAAGTAGGGGGGCCAAAGGTACCCTACAGACATCAAGTAACATGCAGGAATAAAACTTATTGCAAAAAAACTAGTATACCTGCTCTGCATCTACTACCACCATGAGACGGCCAAGAATCTCCTGATCAGATAACCTTGAAAATCGAACAAGGGCACATCTACTCTGAATAGGTTCAATGATTTTTGATGATGTATTGCAAGCAAGAGCAAAACGAGTAGAGTTTGAGTATATTTCCATCGTCCTCCTCAAGGCTTGTTGTGCACCAGATGTCATGCTAACAGCAAAAAAATATAAGCATACCAGATATTTAATAGAAAGAAAAGAAGAAACCCAGTGAAACTGTAAGTTATAACATTATAAACTCAAAATCAAAAGAAGCTCCCAGCACAAATTAACAAAACATAAATACACAAGGTAGTTTGATTATTCAAATTCTAGCAGATACAAGTAGATTATCAAAAGAAATAGGCAGCATGATCAACATCAAGATTCATGTCATATAACCACTAGATTTTACCTGTCAGCTTCATCCAAAATAATTATCTTGTGCCGTCCAGGAGGTAAAGTTACTTTCTTTTGAGCAAACATCTTAATCTTGTTCCGAACAACATCTATACCCCTATAAGATAAAAAGAAAAATAACAATGGAATTTGCCAACTTAAAATTCAAAAGTTAAAGGAACTAAAATGCCACGAACACCAAAAGTTTACCTGTCATCTGATGCATTAAGCTCCAAAACAGCCTCCTTATAGACTGGCCCCAAAAGCTCATGTGCAAGAGCCAAAATACTAGTTGTTTTACCAGTTCCAGGAGGACCCTAAGAAATATCGTGCAGAATATTCACGAAACTAAGAATTCTTATTCATTGCTTGGAGTTTTTTTTTAAGTTTGCTTTCATTCATTAATTCTCAAAGACATTTATCCTTAAAAAATAACTCAAAAATATGTTTTACCTATACAAGATCTCGCTACACTACATTCAAAGCAAGTCATCAGCCTACTTTAAGGTCCTTCAAGCAACTTTACCCTTTTTTTCCCTAAAATTTTAACTTAATTGCGGGACCTTATCACATTTCCAACGCTTAATGAAAATCCACCGGTTATTATTCTTCAATAAAAAACTGAAGATCCCACCAGTTATTTTAGTAGAGTCATTGCTACTATGAGTTAGGGTTTTAACTAAACTAATCGAATCGGCCAATTCCAGTAATGACAAAGCATTTCAGAAACCCAATAAGCAATTGAATCGTAATCAGAGGTCTGAACTTAAACAGTTACGAAGAACTTACGGATAAGATGAGATTGGGCATGTTGCCGTCGCGAGCAATGACTTGGAGTCGAGACACGGCATCTTCGTTGCCGACGATGTCAGAGACTTTGCTCGGCCTGTATTTTTCTACCCAAGGCACGTCGTAACCGCCGGCTGTGGACGATGAAGAGGACGTCATTGTTATTTTTGAGTCAGTGAAAGGCTTTGCAAATGCAAAGCGATGGTATTTCACTATTTGGAGGGAAATAGAACGAGACCTACAACATTTCCCCGCTCATATTTATTTTGTTTCGAGGGTCTATAAATTTGAAAATTGCAATATTGTCCCTTTACTTTTATTATTATTGTAAACGCCCTGCTAATGGAGAAGGATTTTTGTGATATGAATAAGTCAGCATAATTTGATTTTTACTGAACTAATCAAAGGTAAAAAAATCTCTCAAGTCCTTCTCAATTTTAAATTTGAGCAAATTGATCTTTCTAAAAAAATCGGAACAATTTAATCCCTACCAATTTCGAAAGCGAGCACTTAAAGACAATTAATTACGATATTAATGTTTTCATTCAATTGTACATAATTTTAATTGGTATAATAATAAATTTATTTGGTTTAGATGACAGATTTAGTCGTCTCACAACATCATTTTAGCATCAAATCGAGAAAAGGTATCCCTCGGTTCAGTATTGGACGACATGCCATTAGTGAATTGGTATGATCCATAATTATCATATTCGGTTCATTGAAGAACCAATTTGACGTCACTATCGAGTGAGTGGTTGGATCCGTCAAGAGAGTTAATGATTAAGTTTAAACAATTCAAACAGTTGAAGCCATTGATTTGAGTTAGGTTCTTCTAGTTCGTAAGGTTGCCAATGAATTAAATTGTGGAAGTTGCTTTTAAGGTTATCCGCTTGGTAAGGGCTAGCTATCGGGCTATTCCCCCAGTTAATTTCTCACTGCAAAAGAAATTAGGAGGTTTGAGGCTATTCCTCAATCTCTATAACCAATTTATCAATTGAAAGAGAAAATCTATTGTTCGGGCTCAATTCATAGCTAGAGTTAAAATCGTGCTTAAAGTTAGAGTTTTCATTTATTTGTTTTATTTAGATTTAATTTTGTTTTACTTATTTTTATTTCATTATTATTTAATTTATATTATTTATTTTAGATTTAGATCTAATATTTATTTTATTTTATTTAGCAGATTTGTCTACTTCTGGCCATAAGAAATTGTAAAATTAATCAGTTCAATCTCAGTGGGATCGATCCTACTTACTATTCTGTAAATTTAATTTAATTTTGATTTAGGCGAAAGAGAAAATCCATTGTCTAAGATCAGTTTGTAGTCGGAGTCAAAATCACACTTGAGGTTAGAGTTTTCATTTATTTGTTTTATTTAGATTTAATTTTGTTTTACTTATTTTTATCTAATTTTTATTATTTAATTTAGATTTAGATTTAGATTTAATCCCTCTTTTATTTATTTTTGAAAATTTGTCTAATCTTGGTCATAAGAAATCGTAAAATTAACCAGTTCAGTCTTTGTGTGATCGACCCTACTCACTATACTGCAAATTTAATTTAATTTCGGTTTAAGCGTAACAATTTTTTTAGTGGACTCGAACCCATCAAATTTTAGCATCGCCGTTGGAGACTAGTGTTAACTAATTTTATGTTTTCTTTTTAACTAGGTACGAACGTACCGACTGCTTGAGTACGATCTATAATTAGAAAAGGCTACTTATGGCAAAAAAAAAACCAAAAAAGATGATGAACGATCGAATGTATTCCGCTATGGCTATGAATTATTATATGTTTGGGTTTATGTCTGATTACCCAATGAGAACACAAGAAATAAATGTATCACCATGGAAAATAAATTTAATGATGTTGCTAACATTATTCATTGTACTGGTGCACACAGGAAATTGATCTGCTACAATTCATTGTGGCAAATTAGATTCTTTTTAGCACTTAGCAAGTTTATTTTCTAGCAATTTAGTATTGTTTTAGTTTTTTTTTTTTTGTTTTGTTTTAGTACTTAGTTAATAAAATTAGCAATTTTGAGTGTTTTATGACCTCTTAGGGCAACTCAGGTCTAAGAAAAGACTAACATGTTGACTGAGCGTGCAAGACATCAAATCGGTCCAATAAGTCGGTGGACTGCCTCTGATGTTGCAACACCCACTCCAGAACCTCCAAGAAGCATTGTGTCTTAGATGTCACAATACTAACCATGCGATGTCGCGACACCCAACCTAGATGTGGAAAGGAATATTCTACCTTTAATGATGCGACACCACTGCGACGAGGCCACTAAGTTGCTAAAGGTGTTTTCGTCCATAGAACTTTAATAATTTATGTTAGTCAATTGTATTAGGTTTAAATGAGTCATCTGACATGATTCTTATAAATAGTAATGCTCAGAACATTAGAAAGGGGCATTTTCCCATGATTTTAGTTTAATATATAAATTAAGGTTTGTTATTTGGGATTATGGGCTATTCAAACCTTGTTCTTTTCAATTTCAATTCCAATTTTAGTTTATTTCTTTAATCATTTATGTTCCTTGCATTTGATCGCCAATCGCTTAACATCTATTACGGGATTTTACGTTTTTGCGCGCAATTGATATCTCTAGATCCAAATCTTTATTCTCTCTTTTACTCTTTTGAATATTTATTGTTAATATTTGAAAATAAATTAGAGATATTTACATTTAGATTCATGCGTAACTAAAATTCTAAGGAGATTAATGAGTGGATATGAGATTAATTAATGAACATTTTAGACTTTGTTCTAAAATTTGTTGGATTGGGTTGAGTGAGATTAAACCTTAGGCTTGACGACCATAGGAAGTTATCTAGGTAGATGAGGTCGAAAGAATAATCTACTTAGCATCATTTGACTAGTTAATTTAGTTAGAGGCCGAAATGTAATAACTAAGTTAATTACTAGTTAATTAAGTGAAACCTTGAAAGCAATAGTTAATTATGAACACTAAAATGAGTAAATCTTTTGTTTGTTTAATTGGGTGATTTTGAATTGTTTATTTTATTTTCTTAATTTGCATGTTCTCGTTTAGCATCTCTCTATTCTTTATTTGTCGTAATATGATTTTAAGTAGGTACTATTTAGACTTGTTAGTGTAAATGTTAATTGCTATTTAATTTAGTCTCCCTTGGGTACAATTATCGGAATACTTGAGTGTTCTGTTGTACAAACTATATTATAACTTGACCCGTATATTTGCGGACACCGCCTAATTCCTATATGTAGTTGCAGTATTTTCTAGCCTTGACATTCGCATGTTGGATGGCGGTTAGAAATATAATGTTGATCATGGTGTGTGGTATATGTACTGCACCCAACCATGCGACAGAAATGTGTCTTGTCTGGGAGGACAATTATCTGAAACATTTTAGCACTATTGGAAGTTTTCATTGACCATCTTAATAAAGATACGACTCATTCTTTAATACAAGGGTTGAAGTATGCTTGAGCTCATTTGATCAAAGTGTTGTGTAAACTCTAGATTCGTGATTGTCATTTTCATTGTCGAAGTCACAAACAGTGACGAAGGAATATTTCCATGACCAAATCCCTTACCAATACGGTACGAATGCCCATGAGAATAGTATGTCGAAAAACAAGTGTGGCGAATTGTTGCACTAGATTCAACTAAAGAGGTTGGGATGCTTAGGAACTACCTTGCTAATGTGCTCGTCAACAACTTGAGTTATGTGTCATTCCCGTATTACTAGACACATCAATTGGATAGAAATGCTTGTGGCCCACTTGGTTGAACCATTGGATATATACTTTAAAGGCTCTGGAATTATTGTCTCAAATAATTTCCTTATATGTGCTCTACTCATCTTGTTGGTTCCAAAGCTCAACACATTGTGTATGCTCTGTTGACTAACGCTTTTCTACCTCATCAAATCTGTCCTATGGAGTTGCTTAATACGTCAGGACTCTACTAGAATTTCTTGGACGAATCCAAACTAGTTTTCACTCGATCAGGGTGTTGCCACTGCACGAAGTGGAAATAGAAGATGTGCACTCACACTTTGAATAACTCATACTGTTCGAAAGTAGTCTCCAATATAATGACAAACATTTCGTTGTTTAGGCATGACATCCACTAAAACTACAAATATATACAAATACATTTATATTCATTGATAGGAATACTAAATTTCATTAGATGCAAATACAACATCAATATACCTCTTTATCGGTTCGTCGATCAATGTCTCGCCACATTCATATCGAGTCCCTCCTATAGCACATATGGTCCAAGTGGCCTCTAAATCCGTTCCAATATTAAATGCAACATGAATTTTCAAGTATTTATACCAAAACAAATTTTAAAATAATATATAATATGATATTTTTACCTTTTAATAAAAGGTAACTCCTAATAACGGGAAGGAATGGACGCTACTCAAAACATTTGTATCCATAGCCATGTTTGCAAGAGCAAGCCACAACTGTTTATTTCATCAATCTATTCACAGGTTGCCTTGCAAAATGCTCTATACAAGTACACTAAAGTTGTAACACCATAATCAAATCTATTCGCAACCTTAAAGTCATTTAATAGATGAAGATACATGCAATAGGCCTTGTTTCCAAACAAATACATTATTGTTAGACTTGTTTGACAACAATATTCCTCAAACCATCTAAAGTATCCAAGCTCTAGTGTAACAATCTATTTCCTTCATTGTTGCATGTGGTACAGGGGGCGATGTGAAAAGCCTTCCAACAATGTGCACTTCACGCAACACCCGTCTAAATCCTTCTCAAGTTTATCCATAGATGGGACAACACTCAATAATCGATGGCACTTGTACTCAACATCAACGTCACTAGGTACAATTACCTTGTCAATTGGAAGGCCACTTATTAAAGCAACATCTTCATCTGTTTTCGACCTTCATCTTTCCAACAATGCAACAAACAACTTGAGGGTGAAATCGGACTTTGCTATCGTAGATGTTAGATATAAACCGATATTCTTCAAGCGTTCTATGACACATCTATCTAATTTCAAGAATTTTAAATTGTATCTGGTATAAACAACTTTATCATCTTGCTGTTAAAAAAAATCACAAAAGAATGATATTAAAATTCAAAATATTCTTAAAAGCATTTCCAATAAAGATTGTCAACTTCCATTTAGTAGGTTAGTTGAATCAATAACCAAATATATTCTTAGGTCAAACAATTAAACTTTGAACTCGACTTCCATGATCGTCAACGTATTATTAATTATACTTTAGATTTAAGTCTTATATTTTTTAATAAATTTGTTATAAGTTTGGATCATATCTGTTCTTTTTTTGACATGATGTCTAGAATTGACTATAACCTTTTCAACTTATTAATAGAAATATACATTTTAGCATATTCAAACTCACTCTACTGTATTAATAATAATATCTATACCAATCGAATTAAGAGTTAATCTGCAGATTTAAATCTTATAAATAATTGCTAGAATTCCATAAATATTTATTTTTTCCATGAGTACATAAAAAATGTTAGAAAGCTGTATTCCTTTGAAATCCAGTTATATTTGTATTTTATTAATTATCCAAAACATTCTATGTGCCAAAAGTTAAATCAGAATTGTCCCAAAAAAAAAAAAAGGTTTAAGTCAGAAAAGTTCAAGGAAATTTTGTTCTACAGTTCTCACCAAAATGACTTCGACGACTCCAACGAACAGATCCTCTGCCGATGACATCACCAACACCACTCCCTTCCTCTCATCAACAACCACCGTGTCTCGTTCCGACTCCGCCACGCGTCCATCAGTGCGTCGTCAGAGCCTTCGTGAAGCGGCTCGGTTCATGCGCCGAGCCACAAGCCGAAGAACGATGCGCGAGCCATCTATGCTTGTTCGAGAAACCGCCGCCGAGCAGCTGGAGGAACGCCAGAGCGATTGGGCTTATTCAAAACCCGTGGTGATTCTCGATGTCATCTGGAATTTTGCTTTCGTTGCGGTGGCAGTTGGGGTCTTGTTCTTGAGCCGTGATGAGAACCCCGAGATGCCGTTGAGGCTTTGGATAATTGGGTATGCTTTTCAGTGTTTGTTGCATATGGTTTGTGTTTGTGTGGAGTACAAGCGGCGTAGGAGGCGGCAGAGCATGGATTATAGTCCATTTAATGCAGGGGAGGATGGTGTTTTGAGCTCGGGATCGGGAGTTGAATCAGAGCAGTACGTAACGTTTGCCCAACTGGAAGAAGATAATGGAAGGTAGACATTTATATTGATCATAAAAGCTATATTGGTCTTCGATGATTTAGAAGTTAATGATAGTTTTGGGTTACTTTTCAGATATTGCTTCTTATTGGTTAATTGTTAGGTTAAGATGGAAGATATTACTTATGCAGTGATAACCGAGATTATGTTTCATTAGTCATTTTGGGAATTTTATTTGTGCTTTGTGGAGTTGATTTGAACATTCAAATTCGATATTGAAGTTGTAGTGAGTTATGAGAATCTGCCCTATGTGGTTGGCATTAGTTGAATCAAGTGCTGCAAATCCTTATTATGATCTTTGGCATGTGTGACTGTTTTACAGTGTCCCATGTATATATCTAACCTCACCCATTACAGTGGTAAAAGTATCATGGAGGCCCTTGTACTAAGAGTTAGATTGCATTTTTTTAGTAGAGGGGCAAAATGTAATTTGACTCCTAATATAAGGGCCTCCATGGTACTTTAACCCCATTATAGCTTATGTTGTATGTGATACTGGAAACCTGTGGTTAGTGGCTAATCATTTCAAATTGATGTTTTCAGCAATGTTGCAAAGCATCTTGAATCTGCAAATACTATGTTTTCATTCGTCTGGTGGATCACTGGATTCTATTGGGTATCTTTAGGTGGCCAAGCATTGGCACGTGGCTCCCCCCAGCTTTATTGGTTAGTTCTTGTGTCATTTTTTCGTGCTGCTTTTTTGGTGTTTAAAGGTTTACTTGGTAATGCGATCTTAACTCTTTTAATGCTATATTTTCTGCAGGCTTTGTATAATTTTTCTTGCTTTTGATGTGTTCTTTGTTGTTTTCTGCGTTGCTTTGGCATGCATCATTGGCATTGCTGTTTGCTGCTGTCTTCCATGTATTATTGCCATCCTATATGCTGTGGCAGATCAGGTAACTTTCGAATCCTATTTGCATGTAAGATTTTCGTGATTTTTTTATATGCCTTGTTAATTTGTTTGTGCATTAGATGCTTTAGCTTTGTGCTCGTCTTTCAAATGGTATGGTTAGTGGAGGTAAAAAGCTTGTTAAACTTTAAAGTTAACTTAGAATCATCAAGTTTGTATGGGGAAGCCTCTTCATTTTCGTGCATGAATCCAATTCGGTTGAGATGATTGTCTTATCACACTGGATTTAAAGGAAGTTGATAGAGGTTAGTTTTCGGAAAGTTGATACAATAGAATGACGGCCTTTTGTGTGAGATACGCATTTTGTATGTTGAATTTTACTTGATGTCCATGCTTCCAGTTCTTATATATATACATGTGAAAAGATACTTACTTAACTTTCCGCATTTGACTGGAAAGTTTAAGTTGAAAATTACAAAGACAATTAAGATGGCATTTGCTTAGATCTTTTGTAGGATGTTATATTCTCTGTGTCGGTTTACCTTTCTCTTTACTTGCTTAATATGACTGTCGAATCAGGAAGGAGCTTCCAAGGAAGAAATTGATCAGTTGTCGAAATTCAAGTTTCAAAAAAATGGTGATAATGAGAAACCTGCTGGTGATGTCCAAGGACCTGTTGGGGGAATTATGATTGAATGCGGTACTGATTCCCCCATGGAACAAGTGCTTTCCCAGGATGATGCAGTGAGTTGATTTCACTCTCTCTCTTTTCCCTGTTTATTCATTTCTCCTTCCTCGTATGATTTGCCCGACTTGGTTATTCAAGTACCCTACTTATATCAATTCTTGGTTTGATTTATAGGAATGTTGCATCTGCCTTTCTGCTTACGAGGATGGAGTTGAGCTAAGGGAACTTCCTTGTCGCCACCATTTCCACTGTGCCTGTGTAGATAAGTGGCTATACATAAATGCTACCTGTCCTCTCTGCAAGTACAACATTTTAAAGAGTAGTTCCCAAGAGGAAGTGTAGAAGAACCAAAAATAAAACAATCATTTACAGTCACGTCTAAGACCTTTGCATAGGGATTTTAGCTCGAGAGTATTATAATGCAGAATATTTCACGTAGACCGATCCAGGCTATTCTATTATTGTTGTTGTTGTGGTTGATGTAGATGTTGTTGTAGTTTCTTTTAGTGCCTGTGACAGTCAATGATGCACTTGTTTTACCTAGGTCCTTCATGGAGTTGTTATGTATATCGATGTTTCCCGGGGCATCCAAGCACTAACCAAGTTGAGAATGGGTCACGGTTCCAGCTTTTCTTTCTGTTGTTTGTAGTTCTGTATACTGTCTTCAGATGAAACTTTCTGTTGTTACGAAATGTTTTAGTATGATGTATAACATACTATTTTGCATGAGAATATTCAGCTTCCAAAATCCATGAGATTTTTTATTTGTACTTTTTGTTTTCATACACAGAAAATTTTAATAGATTAAGAGTGGAATTGGATGGGTGGTGCGTTTAGTTGCGGTTAGTGTCAAAACAGTGGATGGCGATAAGATTAGATACTGTAGTGTTAGACAAAAAGTAAGCTAAACACATCGTACTCATTCGCCCAAACTCACCTTAATTATATTTCGGATATATATTTAGATTATATTTTTCAAAAAAATTCCTTTCCTTTTGATCTATTGGTGGAATTTTTATTTTAATTTTAGCTCGATTATCATAAGTATTGTTGTCAATACAAAAAGGACTCTGGGTAATTCTGGATATGATCAGAATTTATAATAAAATTATTAAAAAAAATTGTTGGCTAGATTTTAAATCAATCTTGAAAACATTTTATTTTAATTGAATTTTTAAAGTATTGTCATTAAATATAAGCTAAGCTAAAATGTAATGTTGAAAATAGTATTTAAAACATGTAATGTAAATACCTCAAGAACTATTTGAAAAAGACACCATTCTTTAAAATTTATCTAGATGATTTCAAAATACTGTAGGTCAGATTTAACATGATTTTAACACCTAAATTGATAAAATGTTATTGGAAACAATTTAAAATTTAAATTATAGTTTGAGATGGTCAAACACAAATAGCCATTTAAATAAAATAAGAGCAATTTACCCTTAAATTATTAATTTAATAAAATAAGAGCTATTTCATAAAAAAACGAAATTGTAAAAGAGAAGACTAAAAATAACATTCGATTGATGCAAACGAAAGCATACAATAATGAAAGCTTTTGAACAATTTGTAGACCATTTTATATTTTTGTAAACTTGAATAATTAAAATATAAACTTACTAATAATTTATAATTAGGAGTGTAATTACTCATAAAATAAATACAACATCCGAAAATCTCCGGCGCGATAATAAAAAATAAGTCGGGTTGAAAAAATATAAATAAGGAGAACATAAAGGATGGAAAATGCAAATAAGCAGGATACAGGGGACAAAAGGCTGGTAAAGAAACAATCTCCGCCATCAAAATTGTCCTTTTGGACTCGGCTTTTCGCGCTCCCCGATATGGACACTTTTTTCTTTTTTGTGTGTGTATTGTAATGAAATTTGTGAAATCCATTTTCTTCCCAATCAGTACAGTAAAAGGAAAAGGATTTCTTTTAAGCGTCTGAAAATTCAAATTTGTTAGGTCAATAAGCAATTAAACATGGACTTGTATTTGTAACTTGGCCTAATTTTTATGTGTATAACCGGACGACGGATAAAAATGGAGCAGGATTCTCTGCTACAACGTTACCGTCGCGATCGCCGGAAGCTCTTGGAGTTTTTGTTATCTTCCGGTTTGATAAAGGAAGTACGGACGCCGTCCGGCTCCACTCCTCTCTCCGACGCCGACTTCGACAAACTCAGTGCCGATTACATCCTCCACTGTATTAAATCTGGTATATGCTTTCTTTCGTTTTACTTTCATTTCCGATAAATCGGACGAGAAGGAAAAGAAAAAGAAGGAATTCAGCTGGAAATAGTGATTAGTAGTTTCTAGAATCATCCGTGTTTAGTTGTTTCTTTTCATGTGCTTATTTTCAGGTGGAATCGTTGATGTTTCTGAAGCTTCTAAGAAGTACTATGCAGAATCTGCTCATCCAATAATGGTAATAAATCACCTTATCTCATTTTAGTTGTAGTACATATTAAGTCTTTTACTGTTTGCTTTGCGTTCTAGTGAATATGTAAATAGTACTTACTTATTTTTTTCTCCTTTGTTACTGCAATACTTTGACGTGCTTGTGGAATAATTTTAGATTAGGTTTTCAACAATTAGAATTTAGAACTGTTATTAGGAATGAGTAGTTTTTAAGCTAAACTAGAAATGTGCAACTTGTGCCATTAGATTTTGGAGAATTAGTTTGGTCTTTAATGCTGGAATTACTTGCAGTGAACAAAAGATGCACTATTGACTTGAAGTCTTAAACTATATTTTTACTATTACTAATATATGTTTTTAATTTTTTTTGGTTCTTAAATTGCAGATTCATTCTAAATTAGGAGATTCGTATTTTCTTACTTCTGATCCAGATATAGCTGGATCTCCTCCTCGGCGGGTGCCTCCTTCAACTAGTGTTAGCAGTAATAACCATGCTTCATCTTCATCCAGTAAGCTGGATTCTTTCGACATGAAGAGTGTTGAAACTCATGGGGATGACTATGGTTTGAAACAGAAAGTAGAAGCAGCTGTAGCTAGGGCTTCTTTCACGGATTCTGGAATACCTTCTCTTGGGTTACCTACCCTCAAAACAGGTATTGGTTGGATAAACTTATATTAAAATTTAATTCAGAAGTTTATAAAACATTTACGAAATGTTTGTCTAATTTTTATTTACTGCCATGTATTTACTGGTACAAACAATGCCATAAGGATGCTAATATTTATATCTTGTCTTAGCATTTCTTGTTTGGATAAACTGATACATAACTTCAGGATTTTTGAAGGATTGTCTGATGATGACTTGCGGGAATCAGCCTACGAGTTATTGCTTGCATCTATGTTTTTTTCTGGGTACACTCTCTCTTTCCCCGCCTGTGTATATGAGTATCAGTGGGTTCTAGTACATTTGATCTGATGTGATTTCAAGTAAATCCGATGATTGTATCCTAAAATCTTTGTCTCAACTTGATGTCTGGTTGTCATCTCTAGCTCATTTATTTTTGTTATCAGGGTCGAATTGTTTCCGGTTGAGGATAGGAAGAAAGAAAAGAATTCAAAATTTTTGTCTAGATTAAAGAGTAAAAGGGAAAAACCACATTCACGACCTCAGCTGTCAGAAAGACATTCAGAACTTGTTGATACTATTCGTGCACAAATGCAGGCAAGCTATAAATCTTCTCCTTTTCTGGTATAACTTCAGTTGTATCTTGTAGATATAGGTATAGCTGTTTGAGAAAATACAATTATTCTTTTGAAGTTGTTGTTACTATTCATGTTACACGAAACCAGGTCTTGTAGAAACTTCTTGAATCCACGTATCAAGTGTATATTGTGTTGACCATGGGTGTGAAAAGACTTGATACTTGTCTTTTTATGGTCATGAGTTAATCATGCTACTAGTAGTTAGTGTTTTATGATGGTAAAGTTATTTGAAATTTCTAAGTATTAAAATTTAATTCTCATCCATTTAACTAATTGTGATCCAATAAATAAAAATATAAGTATCATAAGTACTGAATAAGAAAAAAAGTCTGATGAAGATATTCAGATCAGTTATTCGACAATTTGTTAATCAACCATACTATTCGTCCCAACTTGTTGTCAGTCAACCTCGTGTGCACTATGTTTGCTATCATTTTATCCTTTTGTTTTTGTTTTTGGTGTTTGTTTTTTTTTTTTTTGTATTGCTTGGTTAAATTTTAGTAGTAAATACTCTCCTTTACTAGATTTCAGAAGCAATGGATGCATGTATTCGGCGAAATATGGTACAACTTACTGCAAGAAGAACATGTGGGCAAATTGATCTGCCTCAAATCTCATTAGAGCTACTCATTGGCATTTTCAGATCTGATTTTCCTAATGAAAAATCTTATATACAATGGAAGAGTAGACAGGTATTATAAACTTTTTTGTATTGTTTATTAGCCTTATTTTTTTATATAGTGAACTAAATATCTTTTAGTTGGAGTTCAGAACTTCAATAAATGCAACTTATATAATGTATTTGTAAAGCTAAACTTATTAAGGCCACAGTAGCTGTGCTGACATATAGGAATGTTGTTTGGATCACTTCATCAAAATCATGGTTCCTCGACCAACTTTGATTATATCAAAATATATTTCTATAGACGGTGATTAAGCTTAAAGAACTTCCCTAGTGAAGCATTAGGTCTATTACAATATATTTTTGAGTCATCTACCAGAACTTTGTTGTAAAATCTGC
Source organism: Gossypium hirsutum (assembly GCF_007990345.1). NCBI lineage: Eukaryota > Viridiplantae > Streptophyta > Magnoliopsida > Malvales > Malvaceae > Gossypium > Gossypium hirsutum. The sequence goes on along the minus strand of NC_053439.1, from coordinate 51,773,505 downwards.
ACAGGTATGCATTTGTTTGTTTATATTGAACCTAAATATTGGCTGGTTATTAAATTTACAAAAAATGAATGTAAAATGGTTAACTTCTCCAAGCATAGAACTCACTGTGCTGTTTTATTATTATTATTATTATTATTATTTCTGTAGGTGAATATACTAGAAGAACTTCTATATTTTTCAGCTGAACTTCCAGAAACAGAACGTGTAATCATTAAAACTTGTCTTGCAAAGATTAGAGATACAAAGGTATGCTCTGTGTGGATTTTAAATATTCATGGAGAATTACTTGTGGCACCGAGATGGCTTCAAATTCAATTGTAATTGTCACTTGATTATCATTATTTAAATAGACATTCTTGGTTCATTGGATGCTTTAGGAATGGGATGTTGCAATGTCTCCTGCTCAACGAGTTGAGATTATATCATCTATTAGACAGGTGGCATCAAAAGCGTTCTTCCAGCAGGGGAAGTTTGGTCTGCAAAATGAAACCTATTACTGGCAAGCTGCTTATCATTTGAACATTAGACTTTATGAGAAATTATTGAATGGTGTTTTTGACATTCTTGATGAAGGCCAACTCATAGAGGTGCCAACGCAGATCCTTAGTCATATTGTTGTTGGCTTGATTTTTTGTTTGCACAGTTTTTGTGATTACTTCTAGAATATTTACTTTTTATGTTGATGAGTTTGTTATTTCAAAATTTTGCTAGGAAGCAGATGCAATACTGTCACTTATAAAACTGACTTGGTCCACTTTAGGCATCACTGATAAATTGCATGATGCTCTATATGGGTGGGCTCTTGTTCAACAGGTATGTCTTATGTTATTGTAATGTTTGTTGTTGCATAACTTTATCCTTTAGCAATGATATATCATCTTTGATTTATGACTCATTTATGTGTTCAAGTCATTAAAATTATTGTTCATTATGAACTTTTTAACCATTGGTATTTTCTCTACTGAAGTTTGTTGACACTGCTGAAGGCACTTTGTTGGAGCATGCTGGTCTTCAGTTGCAGAGAGTTGTATCTGCTAAAGAAGATGACTGTAATGAAGGGCAATATATGAATAGTATAACATGCTTAAAGGAAAGAAATGGCAGTCAAAAAAAGCTAAATCTGGTGCAGTCCATTTTCCTGTCCATAGGCACTTGGTGTGACAGTAAACTACAAGACTATCATCTACATTTTAGTGAGGTTTGTTGCTAGTTTGGCTAAATTTTTTCTTGGTTCTATTTCCAAGCACATCCTTTTGTTCAATAATTTTATTTTATTTTAGTTATTGTTGTCTGATTATGGGTGAATATGGAACTCTATACCTGTTAATTACGAACTTCTTTTTTTCCACAGAAACCTGTTCACTTCAAAAAAGTGGTGGCTTTGGCTTCGACTATAGGATTGCTCAGTTCTGCTGATTGTGCTGATAAGGTAAGGTTGACCGTGATGGTGCACAGTTACATACATGTTTGGTTGTTCAATGAAACATGTTATTTATATAACCTGATAAGCTTTTAAAATCTGGAACTTGTAAAAAGATGAAGCTCGTATTGATGTAAATATTTAAAAATTGAGCTAATCTCAAGTTCAATATAGCATGTTACTTTTGGCTTGAGCTTTGTCAGACAATATTATTGTGTTTGACTACAGCTTCACTTGGTTTATTATGCAATAAGTTGAACATATACAAAGTTTTCTCTTATTACTAAGGTCATATCGGATGGCTACCCAATTCTGTCGTGAGTAAGCAATTTGCTCATAGCATGAACCAGTGTTTTCCTCTTGGCTGAGTTCTTTTTAGTTGGACATAAAAAGCCCAGATCAAACACCAAATTGTCCAACTGAAAAGAGCTCAGCCATAAGGACACACCAAAAAGTAAGATGTGGTTTAACAATTGCCTCTTCCTTACCATTTGAGGATGAAGCTTATGTATATCTAATGACAATTTTTCAAGCTTATGTATATCTAATGACAATTTTTCCTCCAAGCAGGTAATTGTCAATGCTTCTCGTGAGAAAGTTAAAAGTTATGTAGAGAGGTCTGTTGAAGCTGCGATCGGGAGGGTGAGTCTTTTTATAACTATAGATATATATACATGTATAGATTTCTTCACAGATAGTCAATTAAAGCTGTTTATATTTTTAGGTGGCAGTTACTGTTCTTGAATCTAAAGAAAGGACACATCGGTTGGCTCTACTTGCAAACCAACTAAGACTGATTGCTGACAGGGAGTTAAAAATATTTTTCCCAGTATTGCGTCAGTGGTCTCCTGAATCTATGATGATTTCAGTGCAGAAACTACACCAATTTTATGGGGAAATACTGGTTTGTTCCTTTTAAATGATGTCTCTTTTAGTTGAAATTATATTTGGTAGTATGCTTACTGGGAGACTATTCTTGTCAATTTGTAGATTCCATTCCTAAAGGGAGTCTCATCTTTATCTGAAGATGCTAGATCAGTGCTTCCTGCTGCCTATGCCCTGGACAACGAACTTGGCCAAATTTATACTTCTGCTCTTGAGGAACAGAAAGTGCAGCACTCTCCTAGACCATATTTGGACCATTACCAGGTTATTTGTTTGCATTTTATGATACTGTATTACTTATCAAAGTGTTTTGAATCAAGTTTGTAAACTTATGTCTCTGCATTGTCATTCTATCTTGTATCTGTTATTGTATTTCTCCTCGTTGTTTGCTTCCTGCTATATTACCTTTTTTATTTTTTTCTGGTGTTATTCTTTGTTCATGATTCACATATTACTAGCTAGTGTTTTCTTTTCAATGGAGAAGCAATTGTTTTTCTCTAAGGATTAAATACTTTCTGAACTCATTAGTCTGATATTTGAACATTCTATCAATTTTTTAAAGCCCCCTGGATCTTAATTTAAATGTGACCGATATCATGTCATTCAATCCTTATTTGGTCCCTTTTTAAGAATAATATGTTAACTGAAATACAGAGAGGTGCACTTTACAGACAACTGCTGGACATGATTTTGCTTATTGGTCACTTGCTGTTTTGTGGACTTCTGGTTATAAAAGGAAAACTTTGATTTAGGATTAATGATGATCTTAAACATAATTTTCTTTGTGCATCCGATATTATTTAGGTTGATGCAAGTAGTGGAGTGGGTAATGGTATCGTGCAGGTTGGAAAATGTTCCACATAGAAATATTTAGGAGCTAAACATTTCCAAAAGAAAGTGCTTTTGATGTATGGGTTTAGATAATAACGTGATGACTAAGTGGAGTATTAATTTTGATTTACTTGTGTGCAGATTGAAAAAGTCTCAGGGCCATTAATTATTGATTGGGTGATTGGTCAGCATACTCACATATTGGAATGGACAAGAAGAGCATTGGACCTTGAGGTTAGTTCCATGGTAGGATTATGTTAATTTATTCTTTTTCTGTATAGTAGGATGGTATCAATTCATACTGAGACTGTATAGATTTGTACCTGTACATGGTTATGAATTTTTTGAGACAAAAGTGAGAAAATGAAACATTTGATAGACTCATATTGACAACTGAACTTGTTGACTTATTTTTTTCTTTGTCTCTAGCTCTTATTTGTTGCGTCTTTGATTTTGTTTAATTTTCCTCTTTTTTTGTGTTCATTGCACAGACTCACACATATTTTCTTTCTTCTTGCCTCTGTTCTTTTCTTTCTCCCTCTAAAAATATTTTTGTGGTCACAAATCCCTTTGGTTCTATTTTCTTGAGCTACTTTTGTCAATGAGTGACAGAAGATGATGATTTTGACCTACCTTTCAAGCCAAGGTAGGTTGTTTTTATCCTTAATTGGATTTGATGCTGATATATGATAACATGTTTGAATGTATGAAATATAAGTATCCTGTGTTTGTCTTATTAACAGACAGTTATCATGATTTGTTTCAAATTAAAATCACCGGAACTCTGGAACAATGGTTAAACCACATCTTACTTTTTGTAATGTGCAGGATTGGGAGCCGTTGTCATTTCATCAAAGGCAGGCAGCATCAATAGTTGAAGTTTTTAGGATATTGGAGGAGGTATGCCATCTCTGGATTTAAGGCCTGTAATTCTCTTATGTGTTTTTTGTATGTGGGAATTTCCATATCCATAGATTGCTCTTTGATGCAATAGATATCCTTGCCTTAGGAATCTCACCCTTACTAAGTTTCATGAGTGCTAAATAAAAGCTGTAAATGCACCTTCAACCAGGAAAGATAGTAATAACTTTTTCATGTATTTAATTCTATTATTTTATATTTAAATTGTAATAATTGAGTCTCATTTGCTTAGTTGTATTTGTGGTTTATGGTTTCTTGTTTCTCTTAACTGTGTTAACTTGCAGACAGTGGATCAACTCTTTGGAATGAATCTCCCTCTGGACATTACTCATCTGCAAGCCCTTCTATCTATAGTTTTCCACAGTTTGGATGCATATCTGCAGAGAGTTCTCAATCAGTTAGGTAGTACCTATGTTTTGTTTCCTATCTTTGAATTGTGCTTGGGAAAGTTAGGGCATTATCTTGTTATTATTTTCATGATGGTTATTACCTCATTGTTATTAGCTGAAAGCAACCTTTCTATGCCTACACCTTTTCTTTGAAATCCTTGGTACTGCTAGGGTGCAGCTAATTCTTTTGTTCTAGTTGAACATCTAGTGGTAGCTATGTAGCCTGGATCCAAATTACTCTTTGTTTATTTGCTTGTGTTTTTAATGTCACGGATCTTCTGCATGCCTTTCCAAGTTTTTTTCTTTTTGCAATTGATAGTCTTAGTGCTTTTCTTCATTATTGTTAATATTATTAGATTATGGAAGTTTCTTCTCGTCAATTGCTCATATTACCGAATATATTTTACAACGTGATGATGGTACATTAAATATTGCAGTTGAGAAGAATCATCTCTACCCATCGGCCCCTCCATTGACTCGTTACACTGAGACAGCTATTCCACTAATTAAGAAGAGGTTGAATGAATACAAAGTCTTAGATGACATCATGCTTGATAGATTGAATGAATTGACAATACCCAAACTCTGCATCCGGCTGAACACCCTTCAGGTAGTCTGATCATTTTTAAAAGTATTGATTACCTTATAATGTATTTTGTTACAAATAAACAAATTTTGGGTATGTTCACTCTTGTTGCAGGAACTGTCGTTTGGGATTATGCAAATCAATTTTCAGCTTTTTAAGAACATATAAGATTTAACACATAATTTTATCTTCAATCAAAAACTATTTAGTCTGAGCTAAATCTGCATTGAGTTTAGAACAGGAAAGTCTAATCTGAATGCAGCCTAAGATCAGTCATTTCAACATTGCTCAAAATCCATTAAGACTTTTTACGTAATGTACCAAAGTTGCTTTCCTGTCTTTGAAGAATTCTATACTTGGTTTTGCTTTTGATTTGGTTGTATTCGTTCTTATACCTAGCAGGTATTGATGTGGTCCTTTTCCAAATTGTTTTTGGGTTACTTGATATTTCTACTTACTTTCTTGTCAAAAACATTTAGAGTTGATTGTAAATCTCCAAAAGTAAGCCAGTTGTTTTTTTATCCGGATCGAGTACATGGTTTAATAAATGTGATGTAGAGTTGGTTCAAATTTGCAGTATGCAAGATTTAAACGCTGGCTTAGAATTATATTGGCAGTTATGAGATTTCCAAAATGGCATTTTCACTGTGGTTTTACTTGAGATAATTATTTTTACTCTCTTGACTTATATCTATTACTAGGTTTTTATTTGTGATAATAATTTCTAGTTACGGGTCATGTATCTATATCTTGGGTATTACAATGCAAAATTCTCAGAATACTGTCAACTTATGCTTGTGGCATATTCTTGTTTCCATGCAGTATATTCAGAAACAGGTTGGCGTACTTGAAGATGACATTCGAAACTCTTGGGCAGCTGTAAGGCCATCCCTTAACCAAACACAGGGTAAGTTATATATGCATGTAACTAATAACAGGAATCATAGGCTGTGATGCAATGATGGCATGAATGTATGTATTTCTGGATGTAAAAGCTAATTGTACAACTGGAAAAGGCAAGATGTCTCTACCACATAAAGTTGGATGAAGTATTACTGCACACTAGTTCTGGTTGTTTTATATGAATGATCATTTATAGGAGATGAACAGACCAACATGAAACAGCATTAAGAGCGTTGCCATATACAACATGAACCTTCTTTTTAAGTGAAAAGAAACTTAACAATTGAGATTTGGATTTTGGAAGGACATTTTTAGTCATTTTATTCATAATGGTTATATTAATTTCAGGATCTTCCGTATTTTATTTTATATTTAGATCCCTCCCTCCTTTCTACAGTTTTGTGGTTATTATGATCTTGATAGTTTCCTTCTTTTCATCCAGCTGAAGAAGAGCCTGTGGAGATTTTGGAGAGTGACTCACTAACACATAACGAAACAGTAGATGAACTCTTTGGTACGACCTTTAACATCATCAGGGATACTGCTAAAGATATTGGCCAAAAAACTTGTGACCTGATTGGTGAGCCGCTTGCATTTTCTTTTAAAGACTGCAAAATATTTTTATTTTCTAATCTTCGCTACTGAGGATTGATTATATTATTACTATTATTCTTAAATTTCAACTTCTTTCTATTTAAATAATTTCTAGGAACAAGAGTTGTGTTTTGGGATCTTAGAGATGCATTCCTGTTTCATTTATATCGCGGCAATGTTGAAAGCACTCGTTTGGAGAATTTTCTTCCCGATTTCGACACGGTAATACACTAAAGTAGATGGCTTCTGCCTTCTCCAATCTTTCTATTTCTCTCTTTTGTTGTGTGCATGGCTGCACCTATGAATATTTGTAGGAATTTTTAAACATTTCTTTTCTCTGTCACATTAGTTTTAATTTTTTGCTACCCCTTTAAAGATATATTGTGCTAATATTGGCTAGCTTGAATGCAGGTTCTGGACAATGTATGTGGCGTGATAGATGATGCTGTTAGAGATGTTGTAGTTATAAGTATTTATAAGGCTTCATTGGTATGCTCGTGGCTTGTCCTCCTGTGATCCGTTAATGCCCTTGTTTAACAACTTAACTTTTTGTTTCCATCATGTCTCAGGAAGGCTTTGTTTGGGTATTACTTGATGGAGGTCCTTGCCGTGCCTTCTCTGATTCGGATATCATCCTTATGGAAGAAGACCTTTTGACACTAAAGGTTTGTATTGCATGAAAAAATACATATGCACTTTGATCGATAGTATATTCATGTTCAATAAGCATGACACTTTCTATAAAAAGTGCCAACAACCTTGATGCATGTATTCAGGATATTATCTCTATGAATTATTTACTAGCTAATAGAAGTGTATTGTCTTATTCTAGGAATTTTTCATTGCCGATGGAGAAGGCCTTCCAGAGTCTTTAGTTGAGCAGGAAGCAAAATTTGCTGAACGCATTCTTCACATGTTTTCTCTTCAGGTTGGCCAGCTTATACTTTTAAGTGTTTCTTGTGTATAGCAAAATTCGTAGTACATTGGTTTAATCATTGCTTTTTGGCAGACCGAAACTGTTATTCAAATGCTAATGACTGCAAGTGAGCTCATTTCAATGGGATTAGATTCAAACAAACAAGGCCATACAAACTTGGGGGATGCTCACACTTTAATGCGAGTATTATGCCACAAGAAAGATAGGGAGGCATCAAAGTTCTTAAAAGTGCAATATCAGCTACCCATGTCTTCAGGTGATACTTTCTATGCAGTGTAGCTACAAAAGTGTTATTGGAAATATAAGCAATTTACCAGAAATATGAATGAATCGAAAGAACAGGCTATTCAAGGAACAAAGTTATCATTTAATTAATGTTACAGGCTGTTTTCGTTAATTAATGTTTAGTAATAGTATTTCCTTTGCTCTACACATGAGCTCTAAAGATATGCTTAATTGATGTTCAGAAATTTAGCAGCTTATGATAATTGTTATGCTTTAGGGTATGTTCAAATGCTTTACATCATGAGAGTTGGAAGCCACGATAAACTGTTTGCATATTGAATTGATGATTAATTCTTGGTTATCAATAGTTTTCATCTACTGAAATTTTGGCTGATCAATTCTTGACTAGATTATGACGATACTCCCTTAGGGGATTCGACCTCAAGATTGCCTCGTATGTCAGATGTTCTTAAGCGAAGCACCTCAATTCGCTGGAACAAGAAACGACAAAGTAGTTTTAAATCGATGAAGAAGAAAATTCAAGGAGCAACAAACGAAATCAGAAATGTTGGAAGGTAATGTAGCTGCGAAATCATGTTTGCATATAGGGCTTTATTTATATCTTCATCAAATCTCAATAGAGCATTTTAGCTGTCTCCTTGTGCTTAGAAAATGAGCTGGGTCTCTAAATCCAATTTATTTATAGTTGCATGCAAGTAAAAAAGGCCAATGGTGGTAACACTAATTAGGGACTTAGGCATCATGCATACAACTTATGAATGTAATGTTCTGTCGGTACAAATTCCTGTAAATCTACCCTCCAAACTAAGAATACCGAGAGAAACGAGGCCTACCCCAATAACTAAAAACCTATCCAAGTTTTGTTTTAGTAGTGATCAAACTGTAAACTTTCATTTTTTGGCTCTTGTTTTTCTTATTTGATATGTTTTAGCTGGTTGCAATTGTTGAAGGGAATGAGAGATCCTAATATTTTGGGTTTGAAGTAGTGAAAGGACATCGGTTTTCATTCATTTTCTTCCTTTTTCTCTATTATATGATGTAATAGGCCGACTTTAATCAATTTTTATTATCTTCCATTAATTATGTGGAATTTTTTTTTAATTACCGAAAATGAGTGTCAATTCATTTTCTTCCCTTTGCTCTATTTGATGATGTTATAGGTTGACTTGAATTCAATTTGTTGTTATCCCTACTCATTAAAATGGATAATTATTTCGTCTTAGTATTATCCGTTGTTATATGGGTTAAGAATAAGATAATTAAAAAAATTAAAGGTTTCAAAGTGTATAATTATATCACTTTTTAAAGGTTTTTATTTGTCTTTATTGTGTATGTTGATTTGCAAATGCAGAAGAGTGGTAATTTCGAGGATAATTTTCATAAATAAATTCTGTAGTAAATTTTTATATAATAATTTACGGAAAAAAAAAGGTTGAGAGCAAAAAAGAAATTTGAAAGAACTTTTATGTTTCTTTGCATAATTATGATTATTTAGAAGTTTATAACTTGTGGATTATTTGCAAGATAAACAGTCGAAGAACGTTAGAAGTGGATAAATTGTTTCCAAGCTCACGTTATCATTATCATTTGTTTTATATATATTTCAATGATAAGAAGTCCACGTAATGAAACTTATCCGTTCTAGTATATTTTTTTTATTCATAACAAATAAATCCCTTTTTCTTATTTGTCGTAAAAAGTCAAAAAACCAAAACCACACTCACAAACCCAGCTATGCATTTTTCGTCCCACTATTTGATAACAACCCCTAACCCAGCTAATGTTGTCGGTTCTAGTGAAGAAGATACCTGTCATTCACATTTTTTATGGGTTTAGTGTTTTGAGGTGATTTTTTTTTTAATTTTGTCAAATAATTTGATATTGTTTATTTTTTAAATTTATGTTATGACACTCTTTGAACAATTTTTTTGTATATTGTAAAAGAGTAAAAGAAGAAACACTATAGTATTTGTTTAACAGTAAAACAATAAAATCAAGGTGTAATGTTATAATTTTAAAAACAAGTCGTGCCAAATTTAATTGATTGAAATATAAGTTTCAAAATGTATATATAAATTTCAAATGAAAGGTTAATTTGACGTATAGTTCTTGAGCTCTCATTCAATGCGAATATGGTACCACTTTTGTCATTTATGTGTACTCCAAAATTTTAATATCGTTTAGTTTATTTGCTAATTTTGTAAAATCGCATAAATGAATGTTACATGTTATACGCTTGGTTTTGGGTTTTGAATGTGATTTTTTTAAGGTTGATTAAATTATTTAAATTTTTTTTTATTTCTGTTCTAAAGCAATACACAAAATTAGAAAAGAAAAGCTAAATTGAATAATAAAATTATATTCAAAATTAAAAATCAATCATATAATAATAGAGACATTGATATATTCATGGTTGTCAAGTCAACGTGTATTGATACATAAAAGAATGTTACTAGTATTAAAGTAGATAATATCTTTATACAATTATTACATTATACATTATATGAAAGTTCAAAGTTTAATTTTCAATGTTAATAATAAAGAGGTTTCACAAAAGAGCTTAACACAAGGACCTTTATACAAAATAAATGAGACCAACCCTCTTTCAGTCAGTTGATTTGGCAGGCATAATTACTCGGTGGGTACCTAGCCACCACCTGAGTGCCAATAACCTCCTGACCGGCGTGCATAGGGCAACCATAACTTTTCAACTTTAACCGGAGATCAACAATCTTATTACCCCTTGAACCATATTTCCCCCGTAGCTTGTAACTCAAGTACCGGACTGACCCTACCGGCGGTTCCCCAATATCAGCAGCCGGAATCTGACACCAACCTAGTAAATCCTTACGACCAAGGAGCCTTTTGGTGTGTAGTTGAAGATTTATGTAAGAGTTATTAGCGAAGAAGGTGGATTCTATTGGTACCACAAAGCTTTCACCAAATGTAGATTTCTCAGCATTACCTTCGCAAAGATTTTTCACACCATTGAACTTAGTGAGAGATATATGGAGTCTTAAATGTCGAGTAAAGAGACCACAAGAAGCTTGTTTTTTAAGATTCTCAATTGGCAAGACTGTTAACTCCATTACGAACTGTGGCAATGAGCAATTGTCGGCCATGGATGTTTCAGAGACGACCCTTTTTTGCTTTGGGTGGAGTTGGATAAGAGGTGATTTAGTGATAGATTGATAGGTACTAATAGCCGACTTAAACTATATAAAACAACACATTATGGAGACCGTACAACTTGCCGTCCAAAAGCAAAAGGATTTAAAGAGAAAAATGCGTCTTTTTATCGCACCAATGTTATTAAAGATTCCTAAAAGTTTTAAGTGCTTGAGTAGATTTACCCATTAAATGTTATCCTCGTATGAGTATACTACTTAAAAAGAGGTTTGGAGCTTCAACATACTTTAAGGGTGAGTTTGGATGGGCGGTGTGTTTACCTGCAGTTAGAGCAAAAACAGCGGTGGCGGTGAGATTGGATACTGTAGCGATACTGTAGCGTGAGACAAAAAGTAAACTAAACGCACCGCACCGCACCGCACCCAATCGCCCATCTAAACCCACCCTAAGTATTAGAATGAATGGTTGATTGAGAATTAGTATGGTTCCTATTTAAGAAATGAGGAAGAATTATGCCTAATTTTAGGTATTGTATAAAAAAAGGTAAGCTTAAGACTCGTAATTAGTTAAAAGACGTTAAATTTTTTTTTCAAACAAGTTCACGTTAAAATTTTTTAATTTTGTTTTGACCCAACTTTTTTAAACTAAAAATACTTCAATAGATTTTCAGTTTTTTTCTTTTCACCTTAAATTCTTTTGGGGATAAATAGTAAACTCTAGGGTAAATTATACCCAAGGTCACCAAACTATTAATAAGTTTACATTTTGATCTCTCAACTTCAAAAAGTTACAAAATAGTTATTGTACTTTTCGAAAGTTTTCATTTAAGTCATTGAACTATTAGAAAGTTTTTTATTTAAATCATTAAGTTGAGTTTTTCTAAGTTTGACTAGCGAGCTCCAAGCGATGATTCAACGATTGGTACAGAGGATCAGTACTCATTGACAAGTAGACATACCTTAAATCCATGTCGATTTGGTGGTTAGTGTCAGAGATCGAAGAAGAAAGCTGTTTGGATTTTGATTCATAAATTTGTGATGTTCAAAGTTGTTTCATGAAAAAACTAAACTGTAAAAGAGGAAAGGAGAGCTTTCGATGGGTGCAAGTGGTGCAAATAGAGAAGGCTATACAACAGTGATTTTAATAGCCTAATGACTTAAATGAAAACTTTCGAATCGTTTAGTGACCATTTTGTAACCTTTTGAAGTTGAGTGACCCAAACATAAACTTACTAATAATTTAGTGATCTTGAGCGTACTTTACCCTAAATGAAAAATTTCACAAAACATTTTCAAGATTTTAAAAATTTAAAAACACAAATTTAAAATAATTTGATATATATTTTTAATGTTTTTGAATTGGTAGAATTTTGTTTTGATTTATTTTAAACTTTAAAGGATTTTTTAGGTTAAGAAATGATCTCCCAAGGATAGTATCCTTAAGGTCAACCCCAAATTTAATCCCATACAACATCTAAATTGAAAAAGAAGGACAAAATATTAATCCCAGAATTGATCTCTCATTCTAACAACTACAAAATTCTAACTTTACCAAAAACAAGCCTATTTTGTGGCTCCAACAACTCCAAATGACTATGAACTTATTTTTTTAGTATAAATAGATCTCAACACTTCAAGAAGTAAGGAGTTGTAGTATAAGCAAGAATACAAAGATTTTGCAAGAATTTCTAAGAGAAGTTTCGATTCTTTCATTCTTTTTGTACTCATTTAGTGGATTGTGTTGAATATCTTTCTACTCATTTTTATTTGTATTTTTAAGAACTTTAACTTTCCAAACACCAACTTATTAAAAGTTTTTAATTTGTTTGAATTAGAGAGATTACTTGAGGTTTTTGGATACAAAAACATAAAAGGGATTAGAGGTTCTATCTTATCCTTGCAAAAGATAGAGTGTTGTAAAGTAATATATGAGTATAAAGGTACATTTTCTCATGGTGACTTTGGGAAGCAACTTGGTTAGGAAAGCTACGGGAGAGAAGTTAGGCATTGGAGTTGAACCTCTATAAGTTTGGTGTTGATTTTTCTATTCCTTTTATTTTTGCAAGAATTTTTAAGCACCAACTCAATCTCATCCCCCCTTAGTACCCTTTCAATTATTTGAGCTAACAATTGATATCTAAGTAATGTCTCCATTTAAGGTTTTACCGTTAGAAGAAAATAATATCAAAACTTAAGATTTTTGGATTGTACAACAATGACATTTGTGTTTAGAAGAAGGCCATGTTATTATGTATCCTCCATTTCTAAATAGTGAAAACTGCTCCTATTGGAAAGTTAAGAAGAAATTCCTTATTCAAGCATTTGATTAGGTGCTTGGAGAAATATTATAAATGGTCCTTTGGAGGTGCCTAAGGAGGAAGAAAGATGGGATGCAATTGATACAAGGAAATATCTATTAAATGCCAAGGCTATACACATTCTCCTTTGTGCCTTAAGTCAAGCACAATACAATAAAGTTTCCTTTTGCAGGAATGCCAAAAAAATATGAAAAAAAAACAATTAAAGGAACTTTATGAAAACAAAGAGGAAGAGAAAAGACTTGAAATGTCTTGTGAGAATCAAAGTTCAACAAGTGGATATGTAATTAAACATAAGCAACCAACTGGAAGTCTCTCCCCAAATCTAAATGCATCATACTTCATGGCTTTTGAAGGGCTCGAGGTATCTTACAGGTTATGCTACTTCAGTTCATATTCATTTGATGACCTATAAGAAGTTTATGATGAATTAGTACTGAAATTTGAAGTTATGAATTGCAAATACAAGAAAATGGTTTCAAAGTTGAAAATTGAAAATAATTTCCTGTAAAAACAAAGGTTGGTTGGAAAGCCTTAATACGAAATTGAAAACAAATTTTGAGGCTTCCTATAAGAAAATGAAATTCTTGAAAAAGAAATTTTTGATTTGAAAATGAAGCTTGGGAGCTTAAAAACTTATAAAGAAATTGCTTATGAGAAATCTTCTCTATTAAATATGATCAAACATGTCCATCACCATTATCACGGTCATATTTCACATACTTGCCTTGTAAAGAGAAAAAGTTCATATAAAACTAGACAAGTATGTGCTTGGTAATACATAATCACCTCACCTTAGGCACCTAGCCAACTCAGCCCCTTGATTAAGGAAGGGCTAACAGACATAAATACTACTATCAGGTCACTTTAGGGCCCACTTATCACACCAATTGTCGAAACCTTTTTTAAAATCGACTTTTTATTTTTAAAAAAATAAAAATGGGAGTCGCCACCAATCCTTTTTATGAGGTGTGATTAGATCACCTCGTAATTTGATCGTTTTAATAGAAGGTTTGATTTACTAAAATAATATTTTTCGGTCTACAAAAATCCAGAAAATGGGCTCGGGAGTCGATTATGCACGAGGAAGGATTAGCACCCTCGTTACGCCCAAAATTGGTACCTAATTGATTACTTGATGTCTTTAGTGTCGAAAATTGAGAATTTGAAGAGAATTTAAAATACAATCCCTTATTAAGACATTAATTAACTAAATTAATTTTCACGAAAAGGGGCTTATTTCAAGTTAATCGAGAATAATAAATAAATAGATATAACAAATATAAATAATAGTAAAATTAGGTACTTAAAATGTAAAAGGATAATAAATAAATAAGCCAAATATAAATAATATTAAATTTAAGTATTTAAAAGGTAAAAGAATAATGAACAAATAAATAAATAGATGAAATATAAATAATATTAAAATTTGGTATTTAAAAAGTAAAAGAATAATAAATAAATAAAACAAATATAAAAAGATGAAATTAATTGAATGAAGGACTAAATTGAAATTTAAACGAAATTAATGGTATAAATCATAATAAAACAAATAAACCAAATAAGAAAACCTAATAAGGACCTAAATAGAATGCGCGCAAAAGAGGGGGGACCAACTGAAAAATTATTCCCAGGCCCTCTAAAACGCACCATTCTCTAGGGGATGAAAATGAAATAAAATCAAAATTTTGAGGTAAAAATTAAAAGAGAAAAAGAAATAGGACTGGATTGAAATGCCATTAAAAAGTAGAAGGACCGAAAACATAAATATACCCTCCAGGTGAAAACATACGGATCCTAGGGGATGGGTCAGGTCGAGCCGCGGGTCATGTCAAAACGACGTCGTTTTGGTGTTTGAAATTAAATTCCAAAACAACGCTGTTTTGCATGGGTTATATAAGTAAAAAACTTAGAAAAAAATCATTTTACTTGTTTTTTTTAAACCTTTAGCTATTTCATTTTTCTCTCAAAGCCCCCTCACGTTCGACCTAAAGGGCCATCGTGATCCGCAGCTGCCATCGGATGTCGACGACGGCGGCCGCCGTCTCCGGTGGCCGGAAAATTTCAAAAAAATCTTTTTTTTTTTGCCTTTTTTTAAAAAAATTAGATTTTAGATCCAAAGGCAAACGTTTAAAACAAATAAAAAAACGAAATCAGCTTTCGCCCTTTTCTGCCGAAAGAAGTCATCTTTCATCGGAGATGACGAACCTCAGCCACTCATGATGGCAGAACGCGAAGAGTCAGGTAGGTTTTCAACCTTTACTTTTTATTTTATGTTTTTTATATATAAAAAAGGATTCGTAAAAAATAAAGAAAAATCACCTTTTGAAGTTTTGTATTCTGTTTTTGATTACTCTTGTGTATAAAAGAAACAAGATCCCTCTTTGTGTTACAAAAAATTGTTTTTATAACTGAGAAAATATTACAATATATGTTTTTCGATTGCTTGCTTCTACTTCTTTTCCTTTTTTTGTGGCATGGCAAAGGGGGTTAGGGTTTTTAGTTCTACTGAAAATGAGTTTAGGTTGTGGGCTTGTAACTTTGGGTTAGGGGTTGGTTGTATTTTGGGTTTTTTTTGTATTTGGACTGTTTTTGGATTTTATTTTATTTTTATTATTTGGCTTGGTTTATTTTTATTCAGGTTGGATAAAATTTCCTCATTAATTTGCACCTCTTTGCTCATTGACGTGTAGCGGGAATGGAGCAAAGACTTTAAGAAGGGCCAATTTTGTCAGGTTTTGCCGAATCTCGACTTCTTTGTACTTTTCTTTTTCAAATAGCCTCGTTCTAACCCGCTGCAACTTCAGAGGTATGGGATTTGCTACTTAAATCTACTCCACTGCAACTTCGGGGAGATTAGACTTGCAACTTTAATATACTCTACTACAACTTCAAAGAGATGAGACTCGTATCTTCAATCTCCTCCACTGCAATTTCAGGGAGATGATTTGTGGCTTTAATCTGCTCCATTGTAATTTCAGGGAGATAAGATTCGTAACTTGTAGCTTTAATCTATTCCACTTCAACTTCAGGGAAAAAAGATTTGCTATCTTCAATTCGCTCCACTGCAACTTCAGGGAGATAATATTTGTAACTTCAATCTGCTCCACTACAACTTCAGGGAGATAAGATTTGTAACTTCAATCTGCTCCACTACAACTTCAGGGAGATGAGACTTGTAACTTCAATATGTTCCACTGCAACTTCAGGGAGATAAGATTTGTAGTTTTAATCTGCTCCACTGTAACTTCAGAGAGATAAGATTTGCTATCTTCAATTTGCTCCATTGCAATTTCAGGGAGATAAGATTTACTATCTTCAATCTGCTCCACTGTAACTTCAGGGAGATAAGATTTGTGGCTTTAATCTGCTCCACTGCAACTTCAGGGAGATAAGATTCACCATGATGACTTCAATCCATCCCATTGCAACTTTAGGGGTATAAGATTTGTGGTTTCACTAATCTGTTATACCATTTTCTAGGAAACATGACCTGTAGAATCTATTTTATATTTATGTCAAGTGATTAGGATGTTATGATCAGAATGAATCAAATGCTCCTAACTAGATGTGTATGAATGATATTTGCATGAATGTAGAATGTCATTTTTCGAGAATTATCCCTTTTTAATGTTTGGGTTGACATTGCTCGTTGTTCATCAAGGTTCTATCACTAACGCATTACTCAGCCTTCTTGTTTAGTTGGTATCTTTGACAGAAAACCTGAAGAAATAATCATAATTTAAATTATTCATTCCCAAACATTTCCTACTCCTGGATTTGGTTAGTTCTAACTAGTGGTCCTGTTTTAGGTCATTGTACTATTTAGAAAAATTTCAAAGCAATATGCAAGAAATCCTTTTACTTGAATATTATTAGTTCATTAATCGTTATTTCAATGAAAAATGCTTGAAAAAGATTGTAACAATGGATAAGGTTGAAATTTATTAGGAGCAAAGCTCAAAATGAATAGATTAATCAAAATAGAAAATGTTGCTAAAATACAAAATGAATAAGATGAAACTAGGTGCCCCAGATATTGTAGCATGAGCTTCTCCGCACTAACTTCTCGAGGACCCTTTTGAGCCAAATATGTGTTTAGGAGATCCAGAGTACTTCATTAATGCCCCAAGATGTAACGTTCTTCTTCTGAGAGGACACAACTAGCACATGTTCAATCTTCAATCAAAATTTTGAGTTGTCATTCCATTGGTTTTCAACTCACAACCCATTTGGTCTCAAGACGCCATTTTGCGAGTTTTTACCTTGGCCTCTCTTTTTTTTTAGGTAAAGTATCTCTTGACTG
Organism: Gossypium hirsutum; assembly: GCF_007990345.1. Taxonomy (NCBI): domain Eukaryota; kingdom Viridiplantae; phylum Streptophyta; class Magnoliopsida; order Malvales; family Malvaceae; genus Gossypium; species Gossypium hirsutum. The sequence goes on along the minus strand of NC_053439.1, from coordinate 51,756,041 downwards.
AATCTGAATTCACAGGTTTAGGCAGGTTTTTTCCATCCATCTCCATCAAAATCAGTGCTTCTCTAGAAAATCTATTTTTTACCACATAAGATTCTTCCCAGTTTGGCATCCACTTTCCTTTGAAATTTTTTTTATGAGAAGGATCTTTTTCAATACCAAGTCATCCTCATGGAATTTTCTAGGACGAACCTTTTTGTCATAAGCTTGCATCATTCGTTTTTGGTACATCTGACCATGATGGATAGCTTTCAACCTCTTCTCTTTAATAAACTTTAGTTGATCATATCGGGATTGGATCTATTCTGCTTCATCTAACTTCACCTCTGAAAAAACACGGAGAGAAAGAATCTCGACTTTAATGGGCAAAACTGCCTTTATTCCATAAACCAATGAAAAAGACGTTCGATAAGCATAGAGAGCAAATGGTAACTTCTCATGCAAATCTTTATAAGTCTCAGTCATTTCCCCACGATCTTCTTAATGTTCTTATTGGATGCCTTTACCGCACCATTCATTTTTGGGCGATATGGTGACGAGTTGTGGTGTTTGATCTTGAATTGACTACAGACCTCTGCTATCGTACTGTTATTCAAGCTCAATGCATTGTCAGATATAATCATTTTTTGCATTCCATACTGACATATGATCTCTTTCTTCAAGAATTTGCTGACTGCTGACTTTGTGACATTGGCATATGAAGTGACTTCTACCCACTTGGTCAAGTAATCGATAACCACAAAGATGAATCGATGTCCATTGGAAGCTTTTGGAGAGATCAGCCCAATGACATCCATGCCCCACACAGAGAAAGGCAATGGAGAAGTCATAACATGAAGATGTGAATGAGGTACATGAATTTTGTCTCCATAAATTTGACACTTATGACATCTCTTAGCATAACTGATACAATTTCCTTCCATGTTGGACCAATAATATCCAAATCTCATTATTTGCCTAGCCATTGTAAAATCATTAGCATGCGTTCCGTAGACACCCTCATGGACTTCTTCTAAGATTTTCTTACCTTCAACAACGTACATACATCTTAGTAGCACCTGATCTTTTCTTCTTTTGTATAGGATCTCCTCATTTAAGACATAGTCACTGGCTAGTCTTCTCAACATCCTTTTATCATTCTCAGTTGCTTGGTCAGGGTATTCACGATTCTTCACATATCGTAGTATATCGTGGCACCAAGGGTGATCATCATTTTGTTCTTCCTCGATGTTGTAACAATGAGTTGGAGCCTCGTAAATACTCATCTGGATAGGTTTTACATCCTCTTATTTGTTCACTTTGACCATGAAAGCTAAAGTAGCTAGGGTGATGTCCTCAAACTCCTCAATTAACTCAAGAACCAGCCTTTGATAACTGATCAAGTTAGGGTCTCTCGTCTCTCATTCACCTTTGAGTTTATAGATCACTAGTGCAGAATCCCCATATACCTCTAGGACTTTGATCTTACGTTCTATGGCTGCACGGATACCCATGATGCATGCTTCGTATTTCATCATATTGTTTGTATAATTAAAATATAATTTACTAGTAAATGGATAATGATCTCCGTTTGGGGATACCAAGACTGCCCCGATTCTATTGCCTATGGTGTTTGACGCTCCGTCAAGATTTAGTTTCCTAGGATGTCCTTCCTGAACATCTTCTTCAGTGGTCGCAACATACATCAGATTTTCATTTGGGAAATCAAAGTTCAAAGGCTCATAATCTTTTAGAGCTCTACTGGCTAGAAAATCTACTTTTACAATCCCTTTTATTACCTTCTAGTTCACATAAATTACATCAAAATTCAGAAAGTAGAATTAGTCATCGGGCTATTCTTCCATTCAGAGTAGTTGACTCTATCATATACTTTAAAGGGTCCATTTTTGAGATTAGCCAAGTTGTATGGTACAACATGTATTGTCACAGTCTTCCGGTTGTCCAGATTAAAGCACAACACAACTTTTCGATCCGCGAGTATCTTGTTTTACATTCAGTGAACTTCTTGCTAAGGTAGTATATAACTCTTTCATTCTTTCCTGACTCATTGTGTTGGCCGAGCATGCATCTAATCAAATTTCCAAATACTGCCAAGTACAGTATCAGCGGCTTATCTAAACTAGGTGGCATCAGTACTGGAGCATTAAACAGGTAATGTTTGACCTTATCAAAAGTTTTCTGGAACTCTTAATCCAATACATCTGGATTGTGTTTCTTAAGGAGACGGAATATAGGGTCGCATTTCTCAGTTAGTTGTGAAATGAATCGAGCGATGTAATTTAGTCTTTCTAGGAAACCTAGAACTTCTTTTTGAGTGCGCGGCAGAGGTAACTCCTGTATAGCCTCTCGATCCCCTTTTTACTGAATACAAAGCAATTTTTCTGACCTAGCCCTGAAGGTACATTTTGCTGGATTGAGCTTTAGCTGGAATTTTCTCAATCTCAATAACAATTGCCTCAAGATTTGTACATCCTCATTTTCTGTTCATGACTTTGCAATCATATTGTCGACACAAACCTCGATTTTTTGTGCATCATATCATAAAAAAAAGTTACCATGGCTCTTTGATATGTCGCTCCCGTATTTTTTAGTCCAAATAACATAACTTTATAGCAAAATGTTCCCCACATTGTTACGAATGTGGTTTTTTCCATATCTTCAGGATAAATCTTGATCTGGTTGTATCTGAAGAAGCCGTCCATAAAAGAAAAAAGTGAATAACCTGTCGTGTTGTCCACTAAGGTGTCGATGTGAGGCAGCCAGAAATTATCTTTCGGGCTGGCTTTGTTTAAATCCCTGTAGTCTACACACATTCATACTTTTCCATCTTTTTTAGGGATGGGGATAATATTGGCTACCCATTCTAAGAATTTAACCACTTGTAAGAAACCATCGTCGAATTGTTTCTTGACCTCTTCTTTTGTTTTTAGCAAGACGTCGGGCCTCATCCTTCAGAGCTTTTGTTGAACTAGCTTGCACTCCTCCTTTATGGGGAGCCGGTGTACCACGATATCAGTACTTATCCCTGACATATCTTGATACGACCATACGAAGACATTTTTGAATTCTTAGAGTAACTCAATGATGTCTTGCTTTATCTCTGCGGTGATGAAAGCTCTAATTTTTATCTCTACGATCATGCACTCTTCCTTTATGAGGTCTCGCTTTGTCTTTTCTCCTAAGCTCACAATTTATATTAACTCTTTGTAAGGTAGGATTTGTTTTTCATCTTATTCTACCATCCTTAACAAATTAGCAGATAGGTTGCAATTTAGATTATCTTCAAAGTCTTGAGGTTCCTATAGACACATATCTTGCTCAAAAGGAGGCCCTAAATCAGTGACAGCGTCGCTCATATCATTGATATCTGGAAACCTGTTATAGGAACGAATGAAGACCCAAATAATAAATGAATTTAAGAATAATCATTTGTGTGGAATGAGAATGAATGAAATGGAAGAAATAAAATAATATTTGCCAAAATGAGACACAAATGTATGTTTTATTAAAATAAAAATATTGGACATATGCCTTTTTCACAAAAAGATTTTTATTGCTCCGAGGCTTAGAGCAATAAGTGTGTTTTGAATATTACTCTGAATTAGCTCTAAAAATTACAGGAATCTCTTCCGCAGTCCAATTGTTCAAAACACTTCCAGGTATGTAAGGGGAAATGTCTGATAAATTCTCTTCCTCAATTCATTTTTCAGATATGGTGTTGATGCTCAGGTTTTCCAGCATTTCTTCCGCAGTTTCTTTTCTCGACTCAGTCGCGCTCTTCTCATTTCTTGCTTCTTCTCTAGCTCTTTTTTCTTTTGCCTCGCATTTGGCTTGTATTCTAGGCCAAAGCGATCTTGTTTGTCTATCAGAATTGGTGCATCAACCCTTTCTTGTAGGTATTTTTCGAGTTATTTCCCAACCATTAGCTGTAAACCCATCCTTATAGTTTTGGATATTTTGGGCATTGAGATTTTGTTCCCTTCAACAATGAAAATTGCATTCACAAATTCCAGCGATCGAAAGGAACATTCTACTGCCTCATGCTCCGCTCATATGTATGGTGCGCCACTGGTTACAAATGCAATAATATCTTCTTCCGTGTTTATCATCACCAGTCGACCCTCTGTCACCAACTTTAGCTTTTGGTATAGTGATGACGGCACTGCACCAGCTGAGTGAATTCAAGGCCTCCCCAACAAGTAATTATAAGAGGGCTTGATATCCATCACTAAGAAGTCTACCTCATATGTGTTTGGACCAATTAAAAGAGGTATCTCAATCATTCCCATCACTTTTTTTTCTGTACCATCGAATGCTTTCACTATGTTTTGGTACGTCTTCATGTGAGAGCTATCTACTGGTAATCTGCTCAGTATGGTTAGAGGCAAGACGTTCAGCACAGATCCATTGTCAATCAACACCCCTAGCAGTATTTCATCATCATTAAAAAAGATGAAATTGTCAGCACTTATATTATTAACCAGACATTCTAGCTTGTTTACAGAGATATCATCAGTGACATAAGTTTCATTTAACACTTTCATCAACGCACTACGATATGTCTCTGAGCTTAAGAGCAAAGCTAGTACTGATATGCGAACTGGTTGTTTGTATAGCTATTTTACAACACTATACTCGCTATACTTTAAGAATTTCAAGAATTTCTTTGCCTCTTTCTCAGGTATCGGCTCATAAACAGGTGATTCAAGTCTAGTCATTTTTTCTTTCTTATGTTCGACCGCCAAAGCTTTTCCTTTAACAAGCTCGGTTATTATATTTGCAAGATCATAGCACCTCCCATTGCGCGTGTAAAAACCCATATCCTGTCCCTTCTCTGAAGTGCTAACCGAGTTCTCCTCTCCCGGGATCATCACGTTGCAGTCATAATTCCATGGAAGCCTTTTGCTATCTTTATAGGAAAAAGCCACGGCTTTCTGAATGATGACTCTCGGTGTAACTTGTGTCCCTGCTTCATAATTTATCGGCCGTAAAATAATCACCACTGGGTGGTTGACCTTATAGACCTTCTCCGTCGACCCTTTTTCTGAGGTGCACACATCTTCTTCTTCTAAGCCCTTGACATCTTCATAAAATTCAATTTCTTTGTTATCAATCAAATTTTGCACTAGGGCCCTAAACTCAACGCATTCTTAGATTTCATGACCTTCTTTAGCGTGGAACTCACAATAATTCCAAGCTCCTTTGGGTCTTTCCTTTGAATCTCACATGATTAATCCTCTATTTATCATTTTTTGTCAGACCCATTTTAATGGGGATTTCACCTCCGCAACATCGATTTTGGTCCTCTTCCCTCAATTCTCAATTATCGTGTTTACCCCTTGGTCTGAATAACTAGGTAACAGATTTCCAACCACATTAGGTCTCAATGGATCATCGAACCTTACGATCCCCATCTTAATGAGCCTTTCAATCAGCTTCTTAAATGCGGTGCAGTTCTCAATTGAGTGTCTCGTTATTCCTACATGGTACTCTCATTGAGCATTCGCATCGTACCATTTTGGGAATAGAGGTTGCATGAGCTTTAAGTAAAACGGGGATACCACATGTGCATCGAACAAGTTCTGATATAACCACCTATATGTCATCAGGATGGGCGTGAACATGATTAAAAGAGAAAAAGAAATAGGACTAGATTGAAATGTCATTAAAAAGCGGAAGGATCAAAAGCATAAATATCCCCTATAGGCGAAAACACACGAATCCTAGGGGATAGATCGGGTCGAGCGATGGGTTGCGTCAAAACGACGCCGTTTTGGCATCTGAAATTAAATCCCAAAACAAAGCCATTTTGCATGGGTTATATAAGTAAAAAACTTAGAAAAAAATCATTTTTTCTTTTTTTTAAAAAAAAACCCCTCAACTCTCTCATTTTTCCTCTCAAAGCCTCCTTTTTTGCCTTTTTTTTAAAAAAAAACTTAGATTCTAAATCCAAAGGCAAACGCCTAAAATAATTAAAAAAACAAAATCGACTTTTGCCCTTTCTGCTGAAAGAAGTCATCTTTAATCGGATATGACGGATCTCGGCCACTCATGGCGGTAGACTACGAAGATTCAGGTAGGTTTTCAACCTTTACTTTTTATTTATGTTTTTTTATATATAAAAAAGGATTCGCAAAAAAATAAAGTAAAATCACCTTTTGAAGTTTTGTATTCTGTTTTTTTTATTACATTTGTGTGTAAAAAAATCAGTTTTTATAACCGAAAAAATATTACAATATATACTTTTTGATTGCTTGCTTCTGCTTCTTTTCCCTTTTTTGTGTGTCGAATCACATCCCATCACATCCTAGTAAGGCACTCCATGACTCTACCACCAACCTTATGCAATAAGGAAGTTCTTTAGTAGGCCCCACACCAAGTTCATCGCTTGTATAAGCCATTCATTAACAAAAACGAATTCTAGGCCTCCCTTACTATAACACCTCTAACCCGTATCTGTAGCCGGATTAGGGTCACGAGGCATTACTGAACATAAGTACAGATCCGAACATTCACACAAATCGTAATCATATAATTAAAGCATATGACTAATTAAATATTAAAACATACGTTATTACTCATATTACATAAGAATGATACCTCAAAATTTAACCGAATCCGTACCATGTATGTAAACATATTTTCAAACAAATAAATATGCCTCAAAGTTATACCATAAGTATACCTACTTTACAAATACATAACTTAAATCATAAGCACATTACCTTAATAATATTCAAACACCTAACATAAGTTAAACACTTTACTTCATAATTCAATACATGCTTATACATGGCTTAATGTCCGTTAGCAAATGCGGCATTAACAACACCATAATATGATCAAATATATTTCATTAAACATATAAAAATATTATGGGCATTTAACCACATCGAATTTAACCATTCAAGCAAAATTATGTGCACTCATTGTCATTTATTCTATCCTCTAATCGGCTAGTAATTACCATATAAAAACTATACCTAATTCATGCACAACTCATTTAACTAATATTAGCCAACAATCCAAACATTAGAAACCATGACATAAGTGCATATATATACATTCAATTTACCTAACTTTAGTCAATTTTGCATGTGCATCATTTACTAACTCTAAACCTATTTCCAAGACAACTATACATCAATTTATAATACCAAAACATACCTATTTACTCATTACAAGTTTGTGCGTATATGTATACATCAATTGAGCCATTTCCAAACACACATACTAAACATATCACTTTACATATACTTTATAGTTCTATTAGCCAAAGATATTGAATTAAATATTATAGCCTTTCCATTCCTATAATAAACATCAATCATGTTTCATTTTCATATGCAAAACCAAATCAAATAACTCTATTTGCAATCATCAAACTTAACCTTCAAAAATTCGTACCATTCCTAACTTGATCCGTACCTAAAGTCTCACTCATTCAAGCATAATATGTATGCATACTCTTTTATTTCCAAACTGAATCTAAGTTAACCAATATACAATCAAATATAAATTCATCATTTTACCTCATTTAAAGCCGAATTATAAACTAACCATAAATGCAAATCTAACCATGTAACAAGTATACTTGATGAGATATTACAAGGCATTCATGACATATACTAACAAATCATACAACCAAATTACCATTCATGCAAGTTATGAAACATACTTACCATAATAAGCTTAAACCATAATCAAATATAATCAGACTCAAGCATAATGATCAAGCCATTTTCGCATGGCTTATATATATACAATTTCAAACTCAAACACAATAAGACTAGCTTATACATGTATACACTTTCAAATCCAACCAAAACAAATTCTAGCTTATACATGCCATAAGTTCATAGTTCAAGCTTTTAAAATACAAAAATAGCGTTCGACAATGTGACGGATTTCCTTGACGATCCCCGAGCTCGTAACTAGCTTCCAAAATATATAAAACACCGAATGAACACACAAAGTAAGCTTAGAAAGCATAGTAAGTCATAAGCAAATATATCATCATATGAACATTAGCATTATAATATCACTTGGCCGAATATGAATAATCACATGTACATATAAATCACCTTTTATAACATGAATAAATTATATCATTATTTCAAGTACTAAACTTACCTTATTTTCATGAATATTTCACTTCGCACGTACCTGAACCATTTAGCTCGATTTCATATTCGATCTTAACTTAACATTGCCCATTGAACCATTCGAAATTAATAAACTTAGATAGCTCGAAAAGATCGTACAATGCCAACGTCCCAGACGTGGTCTTACATGAAATCAAATATCGATGACACTGTCTCAGACAGGGTCTTACACGAAATCATATACGATGCTAATGTCCCAAACATGGTCTTACACGTAAATCTCAAAATGATGCCAACGTCCCAGACGTCGTCTTACACGAAATCACATATTGGAATCCTATGTCATGGCATATGTATCCTAACTATTCCTAAGGTTTGTACAGGACTTTCGGACGTCGTAATTCGATCGATTCAAGGTCGTAGTTACTTCCCCCATACTTATATCAATTCGGCATACACATATAAAGTTACTAAAATTCAATTCAGTGTAATTAAATACATTTTCATATAAATTTAACAACAATTATTAACTTATGAACTTACCTCGGACGAAGACGAATGGGCCGGGACGACTATTCAACAACTTTAGTTTTCTCCCGATCCAAATCCGATTTCCTCTTTTCTTGATCTAAATTAATATAAATTAAACTTATTTAATCACATATGTACTAAAAAAACATAAAAGGGCAATTTTCACTTTAGCCGCTAACATTTCACATTTTTCACAAATTAGTCCTCATTTTACAAAACACAAAATATTCAAAATTTCACCACACCCAAGCTTGGCCAAATTTCACTAAGGTCCCTAGTAGCCCATTTCTTTCATTTATTTCACATTTTGACCTTTAAATTTATGGAATTCACAATTTAATCCTAAATAGGCATTTTTACTAAAAATCACTTAATTAAACTTGACAATCTAACAACATATATTTATTTTTCATCATCAAACACAAAAATCATCAAGCTATCAACAATGACAAATCTCAAATTCATCATCCATTCAGAAAATTAAAGTATGGGCTAGCTAAAACACGAAGCAACGATCTAAAAAACGTAAAAATTATAAAAAATCGAGCAAAAACGAACCTTGAATCAAGCTTGGACCAAGGCCGAATGTAGCTAGCTTATTTTCTTTCTTTTTCCTTTGAAGTTTTGGCAAAGATGATGAACATAATGCATGGTTTTTAGTTTGTGTTTTATTATATTAACATATTTAACTAATTTACAAAGCTAACCTTAAGGATTTTAATGATAAAACCTTATAATATAAGCTCATTACCGTCCATGCATAATTTCAATGGTTAAAATATCACATAAGGACTCCACATTAAAAGAACACATCAATTTTGCACATAATCAATTAAACCATAGCTTTTATATTTTTCGCGATTAAATCCTTTTTTTTATAAAATCGAGCACACAAACGATAAAATTTTCACACAAAACTTTCACACATATTAATTCACATACTATAAATACCAAAAATAATTTTAAAATATTTTTTGACTCGAATTCGTGGTCTAGAAATCACTATCCGACTAGGGTCTAAACTGGGTTGTTACACTTACACAACAATACCCAGTTTGAACTTTTTCAAAGTTCTTAAACTCACAAAATCACCACTAAAATCTCTTGACATTTTGTGTGAATTGCCTCTAGTCATCATTTATAAACCTTGTATCTATAATTAGCAGTCTGTGGAAAATTAAACAAGAAGGTATAGCTTTTCCTAACAGAAGTAAACGCAACATTCAAAACCTAGAAAACCCAGAGAATATTTAGCAAGAGCACCATATAGTTGCTCTTCCAATGCCATCCAAAGTGACCAATCAACATGAACTATTGAGCCAAATTTATTAGGTTAGGCCTCCCTACAATTTTTATGGTTAAAAATGCAAATTTGACTATAATAATTTGTATTATCCTTACCCTCAATATCCCATGCATTAAGATCACATACATCTGCACCTACAAACTCAAACTACTTACGAAAATTATCTATTGTTATCACCCAACCTTCAAAGGCTTGCTTTCAAAATTTCATACCAAAAAATCGAGTGATGCCACCAGACTCTATACCAACCTTCAAGCAATACTTAGAACTAGGAACCCAAAATGGATTTTTTTTTTCTAATTCAACTCCAAGAATAAAAATAGGTCTATCCCTAACATGAAGAATATTAGCCTTAGACAATTCGCCCCAAACAATGACAAAGCTAAAGGAGGAACTTTAGTTCACACATCAAGGGAACCTCAAATTGAGGGGGCAAAAACTTCTACAACCCCTTCAGCTATGCAAGAACAAAACTGACAGGGCTCACCAAAACACCCTACAGTCAAGAAGATAAGAATGGATCCTTTGTACTAAATTTGATAATTATACTCCTCTCAATGTCTCATGGGCTTACATTTTAAGCAATATGGAAAATGAGGAAATCATTGGGCCCTGCCACCTTCAAAATAGTCAAACATTTAAAAGAGACAATCTTCGTTGAAATGCCAAATTCACGGGGATTTTAGACACGTAAAAGAAGACTACCTCTATTTGAAAAATACAATCAAAATGGCTATAAGACAAGGAAATCTTAGGTAGTATGCTAAACAATAGACCTAGAAACAAGAAAAAATGAAACTAAAACCTCGCAACAACATTGTAAAGCCAAAACAATAGGAAATAGGGCTCATGAGAGAAATAATAAGCAATAACACTAGCATATCTAAAGAAATTATAGTCCATTCAATATTTACCCTCGAAGACTAGACAGCAAAAGCTTGTGATTTAGGTTTACCATGATAAATATAATATCATGCTCAAATATGCATTTTTGTTGCTATCCAATGAACAAAGCCTTTATATTTCTCGAGAAAGCTTTGTAGGATTATTGAAGGACAAAGATACACAAAAGCTAAAAAGAACCTTGTTGATAGTCACTTCGCTAGCCAACCTACTAAAGTCCTCGTCAATATGGTAACATAAGGTACTTGATCAGCAATAAAAAAATGTATTGACTTCTACTTGACGTTAACCCCTATTCTTGCAGCTTTGCCTCTTTAGGCATCCTAAAAAACTAAACTAACCTCTTAAGGCCCTCGATTCTATAAGACCTTGATGCCCAAGTCTAATGCCAATGATAGAGGCTATGCCCCATTGACGGCAAAAACTAATGCCAAAAAAGTTTGATGCTAAGATAGAAGCCACAAACGTAGGGGTAAATGGAACCCCACCTCAAACATGTACACGTTAGATAAAACGCCTTTTTATTCTTCACCATTTCACTCATTTTGTAAGTACCTTCTAGCATAAAAAATTCATAACAATAATAGGTCAACTGGATTTCCCTCAGCATAAACATTTTCCTTATCTCCATTTTCATTGTGTACTCTCAAAAGTTACCCTCTATCCTACTATCAAACTCTCTAAAAGTGCTACTTGCCTATTTCTTTTTATCTTTCTCTTACCTTTGTCCCCTTCCTCTACCTCTACTGACCATCATCTCAACCAAATTTTACAAAGAACTTTAAAACTACAAAAAAAAACCAATCACAAAGAACCTTGTAAACTCTGAATGATATAGTAACATTAGAGAAATGTAAAATAGCAAATTCAAGCAATCTAGAGAAAAAAACTAGAATAATAAAATAAAAGGATGAAGAAAACTTTCCCAAATCTAAACTTCGTCATTCTAGCATGAATCTTTCATGTGTAAGGCAATTGCTAGTGAATTTAGTAACACTTCCTCATGGTTTTCACTAGAATGAAACATCATGGATAAGCTTCAAAATACATGAAAACTAATAGCCAATCGGCGCAGGATGCGTGGCAAAACCCATCATTAATATGTGATTTCACCACAATGAGATGTCAACATGCATCTTTCTCATTAATGAAAAGTTGAACAAACCTAAGATTTAAAAGTACGATTACATCACGTGAATTTCAACATGCTTATATTATTTACATTGATTTGACTTGTGCTTATTTTGTTTACATATTTATATGCAAATCAAGATCATGCAAAGTATGCTTCATGAGATATATTGTCCATTGCATGATTGAGTACACCACTTTATCCTCACTAAAAAGTAGTTGTGTATAGTTGTTAGAAAGCTAAGTTTCAATACTTAGAAGTCAAGTCTCGAACTTGGAGGTCAAGTATCGATACCTTTCCAGTGGCGTTCTTTGGCTACTGACTTGCAAGGTCTCGAGACATAGACCCCTAGTCTTGAGTCTTGATTCCTAAATTGCCTTGTAAACATTAAAAACACTTGAAAATACTTCAAGTACAACACAATAACATTTGATCAAGTAAGAAGCACATTTAGGACATGTTAAGTTGGGTATTTGCAAGTCTTTTAAAATGTTTGGTTACTAAATGACTTAAGAAATAAACAATTAAAACCTATTGTAAATATTAATATATCAAAAACTTGAGACATCAAAGTAAATATACCACACAACAATATCACCATTTCCATGCTAAAGAAACCAATACAAAGTACTAAAAAACTATGACTAATTTTGGTTCAAACTTTTTTTTTTATCATTTCTCCTTACCTATCGTTCCAAGTGTAGAAGAATTCTCCAATTAATTCAAGAGGCTTATGATTTTACTCCTTTTAACTCTTTTTTTAAAACAAATGAGTACTACTTCAAGTGGTTTCAAATTAGAACCCCACTCAAAGTAGCAAACTGAATCCAACTGAAGCTACATATGCAATGTGACATGCAACTAAACATACATGACCAAAAATCAGCAAAAAAAAGTCTTCCAACTATATAATATAATATAATATAACCCACAAGGTATAACATTGAAGGGAATGGTTTGGAATTAATTTTCTTTCATTTAATACTGGCATTCGAGGCAATTTCCACTAACAACATGCATCAACATTGTTTGGTAGATTCCGACGGCTAGAGCACATGGTGACTAATAGAAAAAGACCAACAAATCTTCTGTAAATATCATACAAGTCATATTAATGTTGACTAAAATGGCCATATGATATATGGTTGCTTGTTGGTGCATAAAGTCACCAAATCATAAGATAAAATAATAGCACATGGTTTTACTAAATCATATGCTAAAATAACTTTTTTGACGAAATGATTTTTTTTTCTCTTTTGGCATCCAAGTGTATGACTTTTTTTTCTCATTAATTTTAAAATTACTAAATCTGTATGTTAGATTTATTCATAGATCAAATTAGATTAAGTTTTAGTTAAATTAAAATAAAATTTTAATAATTTTATATCAATCCAAATTCAATCTTTCAAATCTGGGTAATGTTTATTTTGTTAATTTTCGTTCATATATTATGACTGAAAATTGAAATATATTCAAACTTTAAACTGAAATAAATTTGGATGGGGCTTACATATAATGATATTTACACTCAAAATAATCTATGAAAAACCTTCAATGATATTTATGTATTGACGAGACTCAAACCTTGAACATTTAGATCTCGAAGTCTTAACTTTACTAACAAATCAATGCATTGTTAGCCTAGGTCTTTCGTATATTTGGTTAAATTCAAATCAAATGAAACTTAGGCTATTTTTTTTTGTGTGTGAAAATATAAACAAACAATTACATCAAATGCTATGAAAACCAAATCAATTTGTTAAGTCAGACTTTTAAAATTAGCTATGAGCTTCCCGGGAGCTTTGTCGAAAACATGAACATCTTCATTTTTGTCTGATGCCATTTTAGTTAAGAAATCTTTCATGCTTTAACCTCCATTGTTTAATACGCTCTAAAACTTACCGAGATAGAATTTGATATTGGCAATTGCCCATCTTGAATGCTTTTTAACTCTACTTGTATTTGCATCAGCATACCACACGCTCATCTGCACAGTAAACTTGCACGAAACAACTGCATAAACTTCCCAGCATATAAAAACATTGCTAGATTTTAGTCTAATCAATTAAAAAACATGCAAATATGTAGCAACATAAAAAAAAATGCAAATATTGCTAATTACATAGCAAAATGGCGCGAAGATTGAGAAAAGAGTGACTGGTAAAATAGTTTAAAATATTTCTAATTTAATAGACATGGTTAAAATAAAACTATAATTATTGTAATTAAATATATATATGTATATTTATTATATAAAAAAAACTATTATTCTGGTTAAACTAAGTTTGAGCATTGAAATTTGACTATAAACTAATTAATGAATATATAAATTTACAAGTAATATATATAATAATGTTTTCGTGAACTCACTATGCAGCTTCAATTCCTAGCAAACTTATAATCCCATCGTACCCAAATTTTCTACCCTAACACTTTCATCGAATAATCATGATATATAAATATAAACCTTACCATGACATATGCATATATAAAATATACATATATAGGGTCCAAGCAATGGTGTTTGTATTTACATTATAATATAAGATATGGTTTCATTTCATTGTGTCTAACTGGTTGTCTTCTATCCTATCATAACCCTAAAAATTATAATAAACTGTTGGTGATTAATCCATGTCACTCCACCATTCAACACAACATTAAATATATAGCTAGCAAATTACCCTCAATCACTTTTTAACATTATGGTTCAATTAATTATGAATTGACTTACATACTTTTGGTTCAAGTCTTCTCTCTCTCTCTTTTCTTTTTCCTTTTAAGTTTGTTTTGGTAAATTTATCACCAATCTTAATTATCCAATTTAGTTAATTTTTATAATTGCTGCAACTTAAAATAAAGTAAAAAACGGGATAAATTTTAAAATTATACATTAATTTTAATTTAATATGTAATTGTATGCATGAACTTTAATTTGGTACAATTATACACGTGAAACTCTAATTGTGGTTCAGATGTATATTTGAAATTTTAATTTTATTTAATCATATACATTATAAGAAATAGGTACATCAATTTATTTTTATATTAGATAAATATAATTATTTATGTATGCAGTATATAAATATAAAATGATGTTATATCAAGAATTGTGTTAATAATTTACAAGAATTGGATCAAATCAAATCAAAAAATTGCATAAAATCAAAGTTCATGTATATAATTTCACATTAACCATAGTTCATGTACAGTTTTAGGATTTATCCCAAAGAAAAAAACTATGTATACATATTGAGATTCTAACTAATTTTATAATCACGTATTTTATTTTTGATACTTTTCATATCCGTTTTATAATTTATATTTGAGGCTTGTAGTTGTCTCTCTCAATAATATATCTTATCATTATACCAACATGTTGATTTTGATAAATACATACCAACTAACTTCTATAAACAAATTTGCAACTGTCAGATTACACTACGCACCTAGTTTTGTTTTTGGAAAAACATGTGTTGTCGGAAAGTGATGGAGAAGTGTCGAAAAAGGAACTGTACAATTTCTTTTGTTTTGTTTATTTATTTTTTTACTTAGAAGTGGAATAGAGAGAAAATTCCTCCTAGTGTTCCTAAAATCATGGGTTCATATTATTATTGTAATAATTTTCAGAATAAATGCATGAATGATGCAAATGAATCTCCTTTTCCAACAAACATAAACTTCAAACTCAATCACAAGATAAAATTTTATATGTTTGGAATTTTATTAAAATTCATCTTAAAAAGTCGACAAGAGTTCTTTAAATATGTCCTGTTAGATCATTAAGAACATAAATTAGATGTACAAGTTTATCTGAATTTATTAATCATTTTTAGCCTTGTGATTCATAAGTATCTTAGAGAATATGACTCTTTTCTGAAGATATATACAATGCTAAAAAAAGTTGCATTATGCGTAATTTGATAACTATAATCCTAATATATAACTTTTACACTTTAACATTAGTTTCTAATTAGTCCATCGTTAATTAGAAATTAGTTAGTCAATTGGCAATTAGTTACTTGAGTATTTATGCATATTTAGTTTATACGTTATTTGATAATTGAAGGCCTATTAACCCTAACCATACTAAATCACTTTTAATTTGGACTAAATAGTGAATAACAATATGTAATTATTCTTATTATATATGTGATGTTCATATTATCCAATAATCTCCCACTTAGATCACATATATATTCT
The DNA here is from genome assembly GCF_007990345.1 of Gossypium hirsutum. NCBI lineage: Eukaryota > Viridiplantae > Streptophyta > Magnoliopsida > Malvales > Malvaceae > Gossypium > Gossypium hirsutum. The sequence goes on along the minus strand of NC_053439.1, from coordinate 51,739,864 downwards.
TATTACCTTATAACTACATGTCATAATATAACCTTCTGAACTCAAACCTTTACTATCTTAATCAAAATGTATTTTAAACAATCTTCTCCATCAATTATGTTAACATAGAACCCAATGTGACTTTCTACATAGAACGTAGCTAAATCCTCCCTGATTATGTATATTAACCCAACCAAATGACATAGATCAAGCATGAATGTGTGTAGAATGAAAATTATATTATGCAATATGATCTAAATATATATATTTTCCAATTAGTCTTCCTTAAACCATAGTGAGATCAAATCATATCAAAACTAGCGAGAATAAACCAAACTAAACTTTATTTCTGCTGACAATAATCTTAAAATGTTCGTAAATTGAAATAACAAAAAATGTGTTTATAACATAAGATCATTTGAAATTACAAACTTCTACTAAAACTTAATATCTTCAAATGACATGAGACTCATATGAGTAGTGTGCTCATGAAAACCTTAGGTGGTTGTCCTTAGTAAGTAGATTTGCAATCATGGAGCCTATATCAATATGCTCTATAAGTATCCGACCATTTTGAACTCTTTTTTTAACAACTAGAAATTTAATATCTATAAGCTTCGACTTTGATGTGTTCATGTTGCTATCGGAATAAGGACTGCAGATTTATGGTTAAAACATAACTTAAGTGGTCTTTTGTTTCATTCACAATTCCCAATGTAGTGGCGAAATTTTGCATTCATATTCCAACAAAATTGTAGTTTGTATAGTCAAAGATCTCTAACTTATCAAATCTCCTATATGGGAACGTGTATTATTTTGGCTTATACTTATGAATCATTTGAATTCCTTCCAATAATCCATAATCTCAACAATGTATATAATATTCAAATGCATACAAACCTATATTAGACACCCTATTGTTGAAGTATAAGAAATTTTTTTGCATTTCTTTAATTTTAACACCATTTTTGAGACATTGACTAAGACTGAATTTGCCTCACTTAGTATCACCTTATTTACAATCATGCATATTAAATCTCTTTAATACATTTTTTTATGTAAGCTCATGTGATAATCCAATAATATCTCAAGAATGATTTCGATGTAAAAAGCGAACAATTGTTACGTGTTTACTATCAAAATTAAACATGATCAATATTAGCATAGCTTAAGTTATATGTATTAAACCCTAAAAGGGGTTATAAGCCACATAATTTTTTATTTGAGGTATACGTTATACTTTAAACTTCGGTTAATAACCCTTAATTAAATAATTTATATATAATATCAATAAACAAAAATGATTGAAGTCTTTAAAAGGTTTACATCCTTCAAAAACAATTAATTTCCACAACATCATCCATACAGTACAATCGTTCTCATCGTAAACCCTGCCATTTCACCACCGCATCGGCACAGTCACCTCCGGTCCCCACAGTTCCTCCACTTGTCAAATCCTCAGACTCTTTCCAGCTAGACCCCACTTCCCTGCCAAGCGGCATAACCCTAACCGGTACACCAATCACAGTCCGACACCTGTCATTAGAATGGACTTCCAACTTCACCGCAACGTTGACAACTCCATGAGTCCTCGTCCCATCTGCCTCCCTCAGCCGGTAACTCAGTTGCCTAACGGATCCCACGGGCGGCAACCCTATATCGGCGGCCGGAATCTGGCACCAACCCAGTTGAGCCTTGCCGGAAATGAGCCTTTTGGTGAATAACTGGAGATATATACACGAGTATCGATTAGCAAAGAAGGTATGATGAATGGGAACATGGAACTTATCACCCCAAGTAGGGTTAACACCACCTTGGTCATCGACCCTCGTTTGAAACCCACGGCAGCTCTTTAAATCGGCAGCTTCTAACGGCGGAGGGAAGGTGGTGATGGTAATGAAAGGCCTGAGACGGTGTGTGAAGATAAAAGAAGAAGTGTTCTTCAGCCCTTGAGCTGATACCACTGTCATCTCTAATGTGAACTGTTGTTGATTGTTATCCAACATATTCGAATCCAATACAAAGGAAAGAACAAGGCAAAGATGCAGATATGGGGTTTGAATTTATAGCAGATATCATATGGAATATAAAGAGTGAAAATATGCAGGAAATTTAGGGGTTGAAGAAGAAGGAGAAGAGAAGGTATTATTAAGTTAAGACTTAAGAGTGCAACTTCGTGGTAGAATAATGGATGCTGAGAAATTTAAACGATGAGTAAGGTTAAAGCAACTGGTGAGTACTTGATTGGATTAAATTAGTAGGTATATTATTAAAACAAATCAAATAATTCCAAATTGTAACATTTAGGGATAATGATTTATTTGACCTTCTAATTTTATAAAAAAATCATTTTAGTCCTCTATTTAATTTTCTAGTCTTTTTAATCCTTGAATTTGTGGTTTTTTTAAATAACCCCAAAATGAATGAAAAAAGTTTTGTTAACTTTGTTGACGTTGCGTACATGTGAATTGCCACATGTATGTCAAATTAGCAATTAATTAAATTTTAAAATTTTAATAAAAATTCAAAAAATTATATTTTTTTTTAAAATAAAAAATATTTAAAAAGTCTAATTTTTAATTTTTTTTTAAAAATAATTAATTACCAACGCCGTGTACACATGAACTGCCATAGGATTTCACGTCAGCAAAGTTAACAAACGTTAACTTTTCTTTCTATTTTTTGGTGATTTGATAAACAACGCATGATTAGGGGCTAGAAGACGTGAAAATTAAATGGAATACTAAAATGACTTTTATTTATAAAGTTAGAAGGCCAAATAAGTCAGTATGCCTAACATTAACCGTATAAAAAGAATCTAGAAAATTATTATTAATTACAGTTCAATTCCAAAAAATATAAAAATATCAACTTAATTTCATTTTAATTTAATTTAATGTAATTAGTTTTAGCAGTAGAATGATGACCTTGATTTCTTTTAATAATAGAAAAAATCAAATGGATCTGATCCAAGGACCTCCTAAGTGAAATAATAGTTTAAATTTGTTAGATTTGGTTATGTAAGTCAACTAGAAGTCTGGAGTGAAATTACTTTAAATTGATAATAATTAAAGGAAGGGAGGAAAAAGACCGAGTCAATTATATTTTATATAGTGATGGAGAATCATGGCAAATGGCAATTACCTCTCATTCTCGTTTTATTCATGGGAAGCTCACTAGTAGGTTCCACTTTCCACATGACATAATAATTTGCTTTGCTGTTATGTTTTGGATTTAGGGTTCCTCTTTTATTTGGTGGTCCTTTATTATATTCTAATATGAATTTAATAATTTTTACAATTTATATAGATGTTAATATAATGATAAAGTAGTCGATTGAGTCCTAGTTCAGCTGGTATTGATATTATTGTCTATGCAAGAGGATATGGATTCGAACGCGTTGAAGCGCATTTATCCTCTTATTTAAGTGTTGAGGAGGATTAAAAAATATTTTAAAAGTAGGCTAAATGCTCAAATTGGGGTCCAATCTTTTAGGAGCTGCTCACATAAGGATTAAGCTTTTCAAAATGATTATATGACGGTCTAACTAGACTTGTTCATGGGTCGAGCTACTCGTCTAGGCTTAAAGGCCTATCTAAAATTTGGGAGGATTAGAGCGAAAATATTAGGCCTGAAAAATGGATTTAGGAAAATAAATTAGGCTCGTTTAAAATATGGGTTGGGCTCGAACTTAAACATTCAAGGGTCGAGCTCAGCCCGATCGAGCCTATTTTTAAGTTTATAATATTTTATATTTCGTTATTTTTATATATTATGTAATTTATAACACATAAAAATATATATTAAATATATAATACTACACTAATGTAAACATTAAAATAATACTACAAAAACTATATAAAAATTTCAATAAATAAAAATATTAAATTGAAATAATATAAAAACTTTTTAAAAATAATATGGGCGGGCTTAAAATGGGCTTGAGTTAGTCTTTTGCATTTATCGGCGAGCTTGTGCAAAATTTTAGGCTCATTTTTCGGGTCAGGCTTGGGCAAGCATAAAATATTTTAATATCATACTTAGGTCCGATCCATGAATACCTCTAGGCCTAACCTTTATAAAAGTGCTCAAATAAAGGCCAAATATTTCAAAATTGTCAAATAAGGGCCTAACATTTTGAAAGTACTCAGATAGGAGCCAAACCTTTTCAAAAGTGCTCAAAAAGGACTTAACGAATGTCGTATATTAAGTTTTAAATTTTGTATTGATTGCTTTCTTTTCTTTTCAAACAATATCTAATTCTAGTGGTACGTATTTTATTCCAAATATATCAACATTTACTTAATTTTTTTCTACAAATTAGGCTGAAGTTCATGAAAAACCTTTATTTGAACATTTTAAAAGATTTAACACTTATGTGAACAACCTCTAAAAAGTTAAACCCTACTTTAAGGATTTACTCGAAAAATAATAATATTAGAAGCTGAAAACTTACTATTAAAGGAATGATTCACCAACAATTTTTTTCTTATTTTTCATACATTATTTCTAGGTTTTTGCTTTTGAAAATAGTAAAATTCTTTTATTATTCAACAAAATAAGAGCCATGGTTCATCTTTAATTAAATTTTATTCATTTAGAAAACCTAATCATAATAAATGTGTTTAATTAAATTTGACACTTTTAAAATTATAAAAAAATATTTTTTAATACAGATGTCTAAAATTATCTATAATTTCTCAACTCTTAAATGAGATGATAAATATATTTTATCGTGCTCGAACATACATCCTCCCATGTAGATAATAATATCGATACTAAGTACCCTTTCTAAAATTTATATTAATGTTTATTTTCCTAGTTATTGTAATGTCTAGAATTTGCACAACCCAAAAAAATAACTAGGTCCGAACTCCGAGGTGACCATAAAGGAAATTAAAGACATTTCCATTACATCCCATATATAGATGACAGCGTGTGATTCCAACTTTCTGTCACGTCAATATCCTTGTTTGAATAGGATTCATCGATCATATTAAACAGATTAAAAAAATTACTAATAAAATTTATTATATTGTCATACCACTTGTTATCAAGATGTCATATATAAACTTATGTGTTGGCTTGACGGTTAAGATATTCACCGCTCCAAACGTAGTCCAGTTTGAGTTGTGCTAATCGCGTTACTGTTAAGACTTTACCTTCCTCTTATAATTCACTAAAAAACAGACGTTATGTAAAAAGTTTCTATAATCGATCTATCAAGTAATTATTTTTAAAGTTAATTAAAATTTATTCAAAAAATATATATGAATTAACAATCTCACTAGTACTAGCATTTATTTTCGATAATTAATCATAAAAATTTCTATATCAATTGAAATGAGCTGTCTATTGAGTCTTAAACTCATCATTTCGTGATTCCATATATAAAGAAAAAATTAATTTAATTAATCATGAGATATGATGTAATGGTCACGCATCTCATCTTTTAATCATGTAGTTAAGAATTTGATTTTCGCTCATAAAAATAAAATACATTTTACGATCAATCATTTATTTCTTAATTTCCAAAAAAAATAACTTAATATAATTTAATGTATGAATTTATTAATTATTGGAACATTTTATGATCTTTTAGCATATCCATGCAGATAAGAATGCATGGATTTTTCTAGGCGATAAGGAGTAAACGTGGCTACACCTAAGTGCTTCCATCACGTCCACGTGTCTATAAAATAAAATAATATTAAAAATTATTTAAATAATTTAATTTCTAAGATTAACCAGAAATATTACCCACCGAATCTAAAAGAAAAATCATCTCAAAGGACGTCAAGATTCGGCGGATCACTAGTTTTTAGCATTTAAGTCTTCCTATATTTTCCTCCTTTGCGTCGGTCATCACAGTTACGTTTCCTACTTCATTTTCCACAAAATTTCCGAACAAAATTACGTAAAAAATATATTTATATTTTTTTAGATTTATTAAAATATAAAAATAACAAATATTTTTAAAATAATATTTTTTATTTTTTAAAAGAAAAGAGATGATTTTTTAATTAAGGTGACACCAACCCAATTAATACTTTAATATGTAATATAAATAGATAATATACTTCCATTATAAACCAAAGGTTTAATTGCTTTAGGCACCCTTAGATTATGACCTTTATTTTAAATTGGTTCTTAAACTTTAAAATATTTTAATTACATCTTTAAATTATCGATGTTATGTAATTAAGATCATTCTATTGCTAAAATTGTTAATTTAACCATTAGATGAAACGTCTTTATGTGACATAATTTAAAATGAAGATTATAATATAAATATGTATAGTGTACAATTAAATTTATTAACTAAAGTTTATTAACAACATATCAAATATACACCAATATAAAATTTAAAAAATCCTAAGTATTGCACGAACTTTCTCTTCTGATTTTGCAGGTAGACTACATTAAATGAATTGTGAGGTTGATGATGTAACTTTTTATAAATAGGTCAGGAATTTCTGCTTAATTTCCAATGGGAATCATAAAAAGGATCAAATTGCATGTGATTTTCTTCCTTTTCTTCTTAAAATGAGAGAATGACAGCAATTGAATTCCTTTCTTTTCCTCTTTTTTTGTCCTATAATTAATTATATAATGGGACATGCATGCACCTAAGAAAGTTAATTGAGTTATTTATAGCATTTTTTTAATCTTTAAATAGAAAGATAATGTATTTCAGTATACTCGAATCCACGTCATCCAGCATTCAGTGGTGGAGCATAGTGGAAACCCAAGGGGTCATGACCCCTCTAAAATGGTAAAAATTTAGATCTTCTATAATTTATAAAATTTTAAATTAGTAATAGTAAAATTGTACTTTGGCCTCCTAAAAATGATAAAAATTTGATTTAACCTTTTAAAAATTATAAAGATATAAGCTATTAAGATGATGAAATTACATTTTTTACTATCATAAAAATAAACAATTTAATTCCGCCCCCCAAAAAATTTCAGGCTCCACCACTACCTGCATTGACAATAATATCAATACCAGTCGAACTAAAACTCAATCGGCAACTCAAAGTGTATTTTATACTTACCTTAACGTGATAAATTTAAAGTAAGTTTCCTTATATAAATGCATAATGGGTTGGGAAATTGTTTAGTTGGATCACCCAAGGAGCCAAGTAAAGTCCAGGGGAAGACACACGCTTTCCACATGAAATTGGATTTTATTTATGGACCATGTCAACCTTTACTATATTCTTCAAATTTTCTTTTTGTTAGACAAAAATTCATCCTATTTTATCAGATTCGGAATATGATATGGTTATGAAGAATGAACTGGGCAGTTCCAATAAGATTCTATTCTTGAACAAAAATTCATTTTTTGATTTATTTCATCCATTCCATGATCATAATAGGAGGGGATATTGAGGCCCCTGCCAGCCCCATCTAGATTCACCTCTGATCATGATGTTAGTTTTTGGAATAAATATCCAATACCACTAAACTAACCGTTAGAGTTTATATTAAAATACAAATATTAAAGTTATTTGATAATTTTGATTCAACGTGTAATCAGGGATGAAGTTAGAAAATTGTTTAAGGGAGCGAAATTAATTTGTAATTTTGCCGATAGTAAAATATAATCTCACTATTTTAATAGCCTATATCTTTATAATTTTTAAAGAATTAAATTGTTTTTTTATCATTTTTAAAGGATCAAAAGTATAATTTTACTTTTACTAATTTAAATTTTTAAAAATTTTAAAAAGCCTAAATAAAAGAAAATCATTTTAAGGAGGTCGAGGCCGTACTAAGCTCCCTAACTATGCCCTGTTCTACACATAAACTATTTTTAAGATTAATTATTTCATACTTTTTTATTTTTAACCAAAAAAAAAATCATTAAAAGTAATAGAAATTATTTGCTAGTGCATTCTGGATTGTAAACAAATTGTTTTGATTCTTAGGAAAACAATTGGAAATTGAACTTAGATAATTGTATAGAGTAAGACTACAACACGGTGAGTGAGTTGAGCTTAAATCACAACTTATATTGTTGAATTATAGCGACCTATTATCCGGGAAAAGCACCATAAATGTAGGAAAATATTCCAAACTACATAACCAATTCGTGTCTCACAATACAACTTATCACTAACTTTTATTGTATCAACTTTTATCCTAAAGACATCAGGATTAAAAAGCAATTTAGTTATTTTCATGTTTGTTATAATGCTGAAATATGCTATAAGTCCTTGTACTATTTACAAATTTGAAATTTAGTCACTCTACTATTCATATTTCAAAATTCAGGTCCAATTGTTAACATTGTTCATTTTTTAGTTAAATTTGTTGGTGTGACATTTTTAAATAAAAAAACACTCACTTCGTAGTAATGTAACTAAAAAAATGGCGTTGTAATGAACCTAATTTTAATAAAATAGTTTTAACAGTTTTAACAATTAGACTTAAATTTTAAAATCTAAAAAAGCAGAGGGACTACATTTTTAGAAATAAAAGTATAGTGAATAAATTTCAAATTTTCAATTAGTACAATAGCTTATAGCATATTTCAATCTTGTTATAAATATTGCTTGTATACATAACCATAAATGTAAAATGATGTGGGGCAAATGTAAGGTAAATGTAAAATGATGTGGGGCAAATGTAAGGTGCAAGCAAGGGCCTTGGCCCCTCCAAATAGTAAAATTATAAGGTTATAAACTTGTATGATGATAAATTTATCTTTGGGCCTTTGAAAATTTTATCTATATTTAATATATTAACTCACTTTTTTTACACTTTAATCTTAATAATAATAATAATAACCTTAATTATTATTAGTTGAGAAAATCTATTCTTTTACACTAAAATAATCTGACTTAATTAATAACCCACTAAATATTATGACAATACTAATACAAAAAATAATTTTATATTCTGTGATTCGGTAATAAAGTTAGGTTTCTATTTTAGGAGTCAGATTATATTTTATTATTTTTATTAAAATAATAAGTAAATTAATCATTATATATTAGATAAAAGAGTAAATTGATCAGTCTGTTAAAATTTTCATTTCATTTCTATTGTTTAAAATTGATTATTATACACTGATTGGGTCTCAGCTTAATTGGCATGGATATTGTTACTAATGCAGGAGGATGTGGATTTGACTGCACTGAAGCGTAATATCCTCTTATTTATGGGTTAAAGAGAGAATATCGGTAGTTTTAAGCGTTATCTCAAAAAAAAGTACATGTGTAATAGTCAAAATATTATGTCAACCGTCCCGATTTTTAATAATATAAATAGATAAAATTTAAAAAGAAAATTTTACTTACTTTTCAATTTGTAGATTAATTTTTTTTAAAATTCTCAAATTTAACTATAAAAAAGAGTTAGCAGAAATCATTATCAGGCGGTGCGGCGCACGCTGAATTAATAATAAAATAATATTAAAAAATGTCTTCTTCTAGAAAAACGTTCAGCAAAAACCAAACTAAAATAATCCAATAAATTCATGCCCCCACTCTGCTTTCTTTTTGGTAGACTTCATAATTTTTTGTAATTCTATTGACTTCATAATTTTTGGAGAATTTGTGGGTAAACTAATTTTTCACAAATAAATTTGTGTTAATTTATAAGTTTTGAGAAATTATATTTGAATCGAGTTTGAATTTTGAAATCAATATTATTTAAAAGATTTTACTTAATACCACACATTGTTTAATCAATATATATTTGCATAATATAGTACTACATATGGTTTAATCAATAATGATGTTTATAAAATTAGAATCCAAGATGATGATGATGAGGAGGAGGAGGAGGAGGAGGAGGAGGAGGAGGAGGAGGAGGAGGAGGAGGAGGAGGAGGAGGGACTATCTGAGACTAAATTTTTTATACATCATTGATGCGGTGGGTTTCATTATAGTTTCTGATCATATTTTTGACATAATGTTTAGAATTATCCATAACTCCTTCCTAACCCATAAATAGAAAGATAATGCTTCAACGCACTCGAACCCACATCCTTCTATATTAACAACAATATTTATACCAATTAAATTAAAACTAAATCAGCTTATATTATTATTTCATGTTAATAATGATATTTCTTTAAAAAGCATATTTACGACATCAAACTCGAGCTTAAAGGTTACACATGGCTTTTAAAAATCAATTAAAAAAAAGGTTTACATTTAAAGCAATGATTGGTATATATTATAGAGAGGAATAGCAAGAACTAGAATTTCATGGAATCCAACTCAAATGGTACCTATCAACCATGAAATCTTGCTTATAGTGCTGGTTTTAGTCAATAAAGTCGGCATAATTTTTGGTACATAAAGTTATACAATATTGAAGTAGCAGGGACCAAACAATTAGATTTTCTTTTTGGTTGCTGAGGAAAGTGCTGGGGGATTTCTTGCCTTGTTATTATCAATTTTTCTGGTCGACAATTCAATATCTTATCGTAAAAGAGTAAGTAGTAAAATTTAATTTTTATACGTTAGATCAATCAAATCTTAGAACTATTTATAGTCCTTCTCCAAACCCACAAATAAAAAGATGATGCGCTTTACCTCCCTTGAACCTATATTCTATATTGATAACAATGCACGTACCAATCCAATCAGCGATAATATGTGATTTGACTTTTTGATAATTCTGAGAAAAGCTAAAAGAGGAAAGCATGTGCACCCAACTAGACTTCTTTTGTCCTTTCATTTCCATTAACGATATATTGTATTTGTGGTCCTTTGATCTATGACAATTTCCCTTTTATATGGAGATGGAATTTTCTTTTGTGAGCAAAGAGATATGGTATTTGATTCATACAAAGACCAAGACCCTGATGTAATGTGGAAAACATGTTTTGGTTTATTTTCACTAGTATTAATTAATTCATGGCTTTTTTTTATTATTTTGAAATTTCGGTAAGATAAATCTAAAAATTATGCATGAAATCTTTGATTTTGTGCAATTTTATACATGATATTTTGATTTGACCCAATTTTCACAAAGTATTAACATAATTATTGATATAGCGTCATTTTATGTTTATATATTACATACACGTGAAATTATATTTATTCAATATAAAAATAAATTGATGTATTTATTTCTTTTCTTATGTATAATTACAACAAATTAAATTTTATATATCAAATTGCATATTTTTAATCTTTCTTATTATTAATGGTCATTTAATAGGTGCAACCTAACCAAATTCCAACAAACATTAAAGACATACAACCACCACCAAGCACAAGAAAACTAAAAAAACTTGGTGAAACATAAAACATAAAAAAAAAACCTTAAAAAACTAAAAACAAATGGTTCTCGAAATTTGAAAAGACCCATCAATAGGTCGTGTATCAAATAATTCTATCAAGAAATAAGGATGACGATGGAGACGATCTAGGCTCAATCCCTTTACAATTGACGTCTTTAATCAAAGATGATATATGCATGGATGAGGTAAAATTTATTAACTTAAATTCATCAAAGATACTGCTTGCGACGGGTTTTCTTATGGATCTAGTAGATAGACATAAATGGAAGGTGTTAATAAGCTTAGAAGAGTTTTAAGTGTTGGAGGAGTACTCCTTTTAAAATTCAAGCCCATTTAGAGTGTTCAGCTCATTTGGATTCATCTGGTTACTGTTTAGGCTTTTTTGGTGTTTCTTTTGGCCATGGAAGAATTTTTTATGCCTTTAGTTAATAGTCTTTCATTTGTTTTCAAAGTTTTAAGGGTTGGGGATTTTGAGACAGTTTAAGCTTCTTTAGATATGTGTTGATCTTATCCATCAAAGTTTAGCCTCTTGAGTACTCTTAAGACGTGTATGAGCCTGTAAATATGTACTTTTCGAACACTCCTTAGAGAAGTTTTTTTAAAATGACATAATCGATTTATAGTGATTCGGCTTCAACTGTTTACTTTCATTATCTTAGCTCAACTTACCTAAGACTTTTCTCACTCACTACTTTGAATTGCTACCTTTGAAGAATAGGGTAGCCTTTACAATATCTATCTTTTACGATTAATATAAAAACCGATTTCCCTAATTTTTCAAGGCTAAAACAGAACAAATTCCTCTAAAGCTTTTTATTTAAAAATCTAAAATTCACTCTTTAATACAATAAGAAATTTGAGCAAACAAATGGCGTTTGCAAAACTAAACTCTAAAAAATACAATACACTATGTACAAGAAGAGAGGAAAGAAATAAAGAATTAAGAGATTTTCTTTTTAATTTGCTTGCTTGAATATTTGGATATCTCTTTATTATATTTTGGTATAAATCATAGATGTCCTCATATGATTTACTATCCGAGTATAATTCAAGGTAGAGGTGATATTGAGATAATGCCCTCCCAGAATTCGAACTTAGTTTAACTATAATCCAACTGTTTAGATATCTCTTAGTTATGTTGTACAAACCCAATTTCTGCCCGGCCCACTAACAAAAGAACCCAATACCCACAAACCCAATAACCCACCTAAACACTAACCCATACCAGCAGACCCAATTACAAGGCCCAGTGGCCCAAAATTTTAAAATCATTTCAGAAACCCTAATCCCCCTAACCCTAGCCGCCTCTTCTGATCTTTCTGCTACTACTGCCGCCATCACCTACCCTCTGCCACCGCCACTGTTTCGCCCACTTGCACCACCTGCTCCACCTGCAAAACAAAGGAGAACACGCAAGCAAAGAAGGACAAAACAGTAGAAACAATAATAAAATAAATTGTGTAAAAATGGCTATATAAAGGCCATTCAAACGAATTGTAAGGGGTTCGGCCCCTCTTTCACTATTTCAAGAAATAAAAAGGGCAAAGAAAACGGATTCAAGAAATTTTTCTTTTGGTATAAACTCTATTTTCTTTTATTTATATTTTTCTCTTTATTTTTCTTCCATCCGAAACTGTTTGATTCTTTATTCTTATTTTTATTTTTCTTTTATTTTTAAAAACATATATATATATAAATATAATATATAGATTTTAAAATAAAAAATAATACCTTTTTTTAATTTTCCGGCCACCGTGTACGGTGGCCGGCGCGACGACGGAGCGGCGGCGACGTGGTGGCCAAGTTCGTCGGATTCTGGGCAGTGCTGGAGAGGGGGAGAGGATATTTTTGAGAAGAAGAGTTTTTTTTTTTAATGAAAGCTGAAAATGATTTTTTTGGGGGAAACCTTGACTTTTATAGGCCCCCAAAACGACGTCGTTTTGGGCAAGCCTCTTAGGTACCAAAACGGCACCGTTTTAAGGCCGGCCCGAAAACCGACCCGACCCGCCTGAAGGATCCGCGTGTTTTCGACGGAAGGGATAATTGCGTTTTCAGGCCTTCCGCTTTTAAATAATTTTGCAATCAAGTTCTTTCCTTTTTTTAAAATCCGCCCTATATTTTATTTTCATTCACAATCTGATCCACTTTGAGATGCAGTGTTTTGGAGGGTGGGGATTATTTCCATTTTGGTCCCCCTATTTCCGCGCGTGTCACAATTTAGTCTTTTCAGTCTTTTTTTATTTGAAATTCGCTCAGTATTTTTATTTTTACTTCGATTTAGTCCCTTTCATTTTGAATTCGCCCAGTTTCTTTTTTTTTATTTTGATTTAGTCCCTTTTATTTTATTTTTCTTTCAATTTCGCCCTATATTTTTGTTTTATTTCGATTTAGCCCATATTTTAGCAATTTTATGTTATTATTATTATTATTATTTTAAATATTATTATTAGTTTACTATTATTATTATGGTTATTATTATTACTATTATCGTTAGTATTAATATTACTGTTATTTCTCTTATACTTTTCTTTCACGAATATTTATATACCTATTCATATATATATATTATATAAACGTGCATATTTATATATATATATATATATATTATTTTTCCTTTTTTACATATATATTTTACTTATACCTACATATGTATTTTCATATTATTATACATATCCATGTATGTGTTTTTATTTTTATAAATAGATATTTATACCTTTATATTTTAATTTATATACATATCTATATATCTATATACATATCTTGTTTTCATAAATATATATATACACTTACATATTCTTCATATTTTTAAATACGTGTTCTATATATGTTCTTTAAATATTTTATGACTCATATATACACATATTTTTTATAGCTTAAAACTATCTATATACCTATATATACATATATATCTCTTTGTTTTTTATTGTATTTACTCTTTATTTATTTCATTTTCATTATTTATTTTGAATGAATTCGTTTTTATATTTTGTTATTTTATATGTCGTAAGTTTGACCGTTTATATTGATTGCTATTGCTCGTATCATTCTATACTTTTATATTCATTATGATTTTGCCATGCATAAAAAATGTAATTTGCTTTTACTATGATTTCGTGTTTTATTTTGCTCGATGTAACAAAATTTAATTTTTAAAATGACATTTCGTGTTTAGATTTGAGGAAATAGTGCCCTAACTTACTGGGTTTCGACTTTCTCAATAAATCTAAATACACGAATCTTTTCAAACTCGAAGTTTTTTTAAATGATCTCGGAAGTTAAGAAAAGATCGTGCCCTAACTTACTGGGCAAGATTTATTTTCTAAACCCGAGATAATAAAACATTTTTTTGAAAAGGGGTAACATTTTAGCATTCACTCCAGTATCGAGAATTCGAGACGTTGTATCCTAACTTACTGGATATGATGTCTTTTCTCGATTAACGTGAAATATGCCACTTTTTCCAAAATTTTCAACTTTTTAATACAAGGATCGTATTTTTTAAATTTCTTTAAAGTTTTCAGCTTTTCGACATTAAGACATTAAGTAATCAACTAAGGTACCAATTTTGGGCGTATCGAGGGTGCTAATCCTTCCTCGTGCGTAACCGACTCCCGAACCCGTTTTTCTGAATTTCGTGGACCAAACCTGTTGTTTTAATAAAATCAAACCGTTTATTAAAAACAACCAATTTTCAATGTGATCCAATCACACCTCATAAAAAAAGGATTGGTGGCGACTCCTGTTTCATTTTTCAAAACCCAAGTCGACCCCCTTTTTCATCAAAAAATGGTGTCAACATATGTATTGATTCACAGACGAAAAAAAGGTCATTTAAAGCCATAAAAGCACGAGTTCAAACAACCTTGTAACACAAATGAGATCGATCCGAAAAATAACTTTAGAAAGAGGATCCATCCTTAGAATGTTGCGTTGATGCCGACTTTGGAGGGGTCAATCCATCGCCACTTGGGTGCTTAGAAAAAATCTACATAATCTAAATAAAACAATATAATTATAGGTAGTTTAATCCAAAAATCCCATCATTGGTAAGGCTCCTAAGCAACAACTGTTAATTTTCTTCAATCAGCTTTAACCCTGTGTAATACAAGATGAATAAATAGCCAACTACTGCGATTTGAAATGGAGGCCCGTCTTCGAATGCCCCATTCCGTTTGGGCAATTTTGCCCATGTTTACTCTATTTTACATGTTCTGTCGTCTGTGGGCTTTACATTCTAGAAGCATCCAGAACAAGTATTTCATATGGCGCCACGTGTCTGGTTCCCCAACACGTGATTCTTCGAAACACGCTCGATAGGGACCACGTTGGCGCGTTCCTTTACGATTCTCATCATCAACATAGCCATCCACTGATTAAAAGAAAATCAAATAACTAATAACAACAAATCTCATTCGATCATTTGCCAAGCCCCAGCCACGTGGAGTCCTGATTATCGTTGGTGCCATCCAACGGCTCTGATTTAATGTCAGATCCAGGCTTAATCTCCTGCTGCTGCTCCTCATCCATCACCCCTTCCTCTTCCTCACCTTCTCTCCTCACGCGCTTCATCCCTATTGAAACTCCAAACAACTTCGGCCTCAAATCCTCCGCTGCTTCCTCCTCCGTCTCCGCTGGGACAGGCTTCGAACCACCACCGTCCCTCGTCCTCGCTGGCAAAAGATCCAATGCCTTCCCTTCAGCCAAGTTTGAACGGTTCTCCACTTCAACGGAAGCATAATTAGTCATCAAAATTACAATATTGTTATACAGCCTCTTCAACTGAGTTAACTCATGGTTAAGCTGCATGTTTTCTTTTCTAAGCCTCTCGTTTTCCTCCAAAAGCTCCGCCGTTGTCGTGCAGCTCGTGGTCCGATTCAAAACGGTAGCAACAGGAGGCGAGTTCGATGAAATAACCTGCTCATCGCTCGAATTCGACGGCGATGGCTTACAAGCAACCGCCGCGATGGTCATCCCAGAAGCATTATGAGTTATTTTCCGGCGCTGTATGTCTCGGAGAAGTCCTTTTTCACCTCTTTTGAAACAATCGTTAGCGAACTCCCATCTATCAGGCACTACCTTCCTAAATCCCTAAGAAAAATTAAAATTTAAGTTGAATTAAAAATAACTATTAGTACTATCACGTTCAGATTTTTAAACACTTACATATGTATTGAGTTGACGAACGAAGCTAGAGAAATTGTTATGTTTGAAGTACTTAGGGAGCAAATCACGAGCAAACTCAGCTGGGCGCCAAACTATGAAAGTTGATCCATCGTCGTTCCATGAAATCAAATCATCGACGGATGAATTATCGACGAGCTGATAGGTTTTAGAAAGGAACGGAGTAGGTAAAGACCGTTGCGAGTCAGCCACAGCACCGCTGGCATGAGATTCGCAGGGTTGATCGGCCGGCAATGGTGCCATACGGTTCGTTTCTAGATCCGAACTCTCTAGAGAGAGGGAGACAGATCACTTTGGCGTTCCTTTTACATCAAACGTAAGCGAAAGAATAATAACGCTCTGATTGGCAGCCGAGAGAGTGTTAGAAAAAGAAAATAAACAAATGAAACAAAAAAATATCTTCGATGCATAGAGCTGAAAACATCTTTTTAAGTTTACCAAATTCAACATCAAATCTTATATAGATCATTCAAAAGCACAGAAACGGAGACGGTTTCAGAATAATATTAAAAGATTTCTTGCTTTCGTTATGAACAAATATTATAAACATCCATACATAAGCATAGAGAACAAATTACATTAAAAAAACTCAAAATTGTTCAAATAAATTCCGTACCTTAAAAGGCAACGAAAATTTTCTCAGTAACCAAACAAGAAACCAGGTCCGTCATGCGATAAGATCGTTGAATCCAAACGGGTTTCAACACCGTAAGAGAGTGAAAGACGGCGACAGCACCGTTGCAGAACGTAAGGTTAGGTTTTTATTATTTCTAGAAGATTCTGGGATTTGGAGTAAATGATATAAGGGGAAGAAAGTGGAAAAGGAAATCGAGAAAGAAAGGATAATAATTAATAAAATATTAAACTAAAAAGGAAAAATATAGAAAATTAAAGAAAAGGTCAAAGTACGTGGGACCCAGATGGACACTGAGGAAATAAAAGGAGACGAGGGGATGTATCAATGTGTTACGGGTGTGTCTTCTAGAAACTCCGTCCTTTCCTTTTGATGATTATTCGGTAAAAGAATTTTAAATGGTCTAATTTTGTCATCGGTCCCTGTATGTTTGGCATATTTACAATTTACTCATTCTACTTTTAATCGTCAGTACTTTTTATTAAATATTCCATCAATTTCTAATGTTAAAAATTGGTATAGTTGGTGGAATAATTAAACAATTATACATGACATGCTACGTGTAAAAATAAAGTAAAAATAGATAAAAATTTTAATAAAATAATTTATTTACTTTTCAATCTAACATATAAAAATTAATATACATATTTTTTAAGTAAAAAAAATATAATCCAATTTATAGTAGTATTTTTCTAGACAAAGCATCAACCCGTCTTTTGTTTTTTGGGGAAACATGAACAACACAGTTATTCTAAAATATCCGCAAGATAATCTTGCAATAATCAAACACCAGAAGTTTGATTCTTTAGCCGAAGTTAAACCCATAACTCTCCAGCCATGTTTGTTATTACATCAAGTTAGCAATGGGATTTGTTGTAAAAGAGAGTTTTGTTCAAGTCATTTTATTGGGTTTTTTTATGCAATTGATCCAAAATAATTAATTATTTATGAAAATAGCCTAAGTCAAATTTTATGTATGTAAAAAAATAACTTTTTTTGGGTGTTGCCACTTTGTCAAGCAGCATCAACATGTATTTTTTAAAATACCCATTAAAAATACGAGAAAAAATATATTTTTTAATGGATGCTTCCAGTTTATTAGGTGGCACCAGGGAAATTTTTTTTGAAAAGAAACAGTTGAATTAGAAAAAAACAAAAAAGAAAATAAAGAAAAAAACCCGTGATCGATGTTTGCTTCATAGGTGGTTCTTGTCTTATTTGTTTATCAATGCCACCATCAGCGGATGAAATATTATTTCAAAAAAAATAATCTTGGATGAGATGAGAGTAGAAAAAAAAAAGATATGAGAGAAAGAGGGACGAAAAAGAAATAGATATGAAAGAAAGATAAAAGGGCGAGAGAAAAAGAGATAATGAGAGAAAGATAGAGGGAAGACGAAGAGTCAAATATGGGACAAGAAAGAAAATATAAAACATATAAAATAAATATTATGAAATAGAATTGAATATTTCGTATATATGATTCTCTATTTTCCATCTAAATTTCCCTTATTCTTCTCAATTGAAAACCTTAGTTTCCTTTTTCTCAGTTGGAAACCCTAACTGTCGTACTTAATAGCCACTAATGTCAACATTTATGGAGGTCTTTTGTGTCAATTATGACACCAAAGAAGATATTTCCTCCTTCTCGTTAATTTTTATGGTTCAGATCTCCCAATAGCGGATTCCAAAACTTCTAAAACAATGACCAAAGTTTCAAATTACTCTTTCTACAACGGATTTTTTTTTAATTATTATCGATGGCACCTAGCACAATGATGGCACCTAAAAACATATATTTTTTAAAAATATTTTAACAGATGCCACCTAATAGACTGACAGCACCCATTAAAAATACTTTTTTTCTTTACTGTGAATGCCCATATTTTTAACGAGTATTTTAAAAAGTACATATTAGTGCCACTTGACACAGTGACAACACCCAAAAAAATTATAGTTCTTTAAAAAGTGTATGATTGACTAATAATGAGGGGAAGATACCGTCGGCATGTCAGGCGACACTTACATAATTTTTTATTTAAGTCATTTTCATAAATAATTAATACATTTGGGTTAATTGCTTTAAAAAACCCATTTCGTTGTCTTGAAATTATTTTAGATTCTGCCATAATATTTTCACCTTCAATTCTCAAATATCATCTTCAATTAATAATCTTACATTTCCAACAATGAACGTCCAATGATGTGATTTTGTATTTGTGATATTCATATTCTTACAGATGTTATTTCTTAAGATCAAATGTTATTTTTTATTCTTACCATCCTCTTTTGATATGTTTTTTCTTTAAATTTTGATCCTGGTCTCTAAATGTCAATCTTGCAATCTTTTTGTTGTTTTGGAAAAGAGAAACCTGTTTGCATCTATGATTGCAAAAAGTAAAAATAAACATCAAACTTCATTGCTTGAATCTGACAGTTTGTGAGTGTGGGTGTTTATATATAGTTTATGTATATATAATGCCGGTGTTCATATATAACTTATGTATATATAATGACAGAGTTGATTTTCTGAACAGGATATCATTCCAAATATCCCTAGACATATGTGGTAATATACTTTGACACACCAAGGTACTGGTTTTCAATGCATAGATATGGTGATATCAAGCACATACCCCTATCCAGAACTCACATTTCTTCCATATGAAAACACGAAAAAGTCCTTACAGGATAGGAGGCGGCGGATTCCGAGATGTTATCGTTCCAACCCTCTTTGTAACTTCTCTTCCTAATGATAGAAGGAGTGTTCCTGAATGTCATTGCAGATATCCTCAATATAGATTCTAGACTCCTACTGTTAGGAGAGAGGCTTCCACTGAGTTTGTTAGGCGGTGAAGCATGGCAAAATGAACTTTTAAAACGGATATCTCCATTTTCCACAACGGGAAATACAGTACTTATCGAACCCTCTTGCTGAGCTGGCTCGTTATGCAACGAGCAGTCACTTGAGTATGCTGTATTTGTTCTCCGGATTTTGCTTTCCGGGTTGAAAGCTAAGGAACTTGATGGAGAACCGACTGATGTTGAAGCAAGAAGAGCACAACCACCCTGAGAAACTATCCTGAATAAGGCTGGTTGAGGTTCATGTACCTTAGTGTGCTTATCATACCTTGTTACAGATCCAACGATCGAATCATCGATTGTACCCTTCTCATTGAAATGCACGGGCATCTGATCATACGACACTCCTGGAGACCTATACTTTCCTACATTACCGGGGTCTGCTCCTAGTTTGATTTCTGGTGGACCAGCAATTCCAAGAACCAAATCCAAATTACATGTTTCAGCACTATAATCCACAGTAACATTCTGATTGACAAATTTTGTTTCATCAAGACCCTGTCTCAAGTCTTTGACCTTCATGCCTTTCGGCATAGTTTCCCGATCATGAAAATCAGAAGACCCTTTTTTGATGCCCTTGGCATATCGACGAGGCGAGTGCAAACCAAGCTTCTTCTTTAAGGTACAGTTCCAGTGATTCTTTATTGCAATATTGGTCCTGCAAATTGCCAAAATGATATGAGCAGAGGAAAAAATATTCAAACCTCCTGTATTATCCATGTCCAAAATTTCAACAATTAACGTGTCCGATACCTGTGTCCCGAGTCCAGTTAACATAGCATATGGCATTAACTGTCAACATATGTAGCAATTGTTTTCGGACTAATTTATTGAACGCATACCTTCCAGGTAGAAGCTCAGCTAATTTACTCCACTTATTCCCATAAATTTGGTGATAATATGTAAGAATGGCCTCCTCTTCTTCTCCCCATGAATCTTTTCTTATGGTTGGATCCAAATGATTGTACCACCTGAAATATACACTAGTTTTATCGCACAAACCCGAATCACATCACGACACACTAACTAGGCTCCTGGTTAGCCAAAAATAGGCCATTGCCATATCAGAATCTATAATGCACTGACCTTTCTCGGCATTGCTTGCCTATGCGACCTCCCACAAACTTCGCAATAACAGACCATCTCCGACAACCGAATTTTTTAACCAACCGAGTAATACAATCATCCTCCTGGAATTTCAAAAACAACAACAGCCCGAAGTCAAGTATCAATGGTACTAGAATCTCAAATACCACGAAAACGTACTCTTTTATATTCAAACCTCTTTTGTCCAAGGTCCTTTCGAGATTCCGGGATTCAAGACCTTTTGCCATCGATGCAAGCACTGGATATCTGTTCTTCCAGGGAGAAATTCAGCTGCAAATAGCAAACATTAACCACATTTCACAACTGCAAATCCGAATAATCCGTAAGGACGATGAAGACTAAGCGCAACCGCATAGTGTAAAGAAATTTCCGAAACTAGTAGATGCAATTAAACTAAAAGGAAAAGCCTTCATTCATTGGAAACTAAAAGCGAAAAGAGGTGAAAAGTTTCAGTCCCACCTATTCCCTTCCAATTCCTTGCATTGCATTTTTTCACAGCATCAATCAAAAGATTATCCTGTTCAACCCACAATAACATAAGCATACATACATACATACATACATATCAGTCACAACAAGGGACTAACCTCTTCTTTAGTCCACCCTCCTTTCATGGACCAGAGAGTCGGACCGGTTACCCTTCTGGTATATAGCAACAAAAGCTTAGTTTTATCAAATTAATTAACAATGTTCAACACAGACAAGTTCATGGGACATTGTAATGATAAAAACATACCCTTGAAGAGAAGGCGATGTTGTAATAGTATCAAAACTGCTGCTTGAAAATGAAGAAGGTGAAGCAGATGATCTATCCTCTTCAATTAAATCTTCATAATAATACTCTTCTTTCTCCTTTTTTACTTCCACCATAGTTACAAATATGAGCTAAACCTGTAAAAAAAATAAATTAAAGCTCCATTTAATCAAAAGGTTTCACCATCATTTCTCTCAACACTTTGAACTTTTTTTCTGTTTGTTTCCAAAGAAAACAAAGTAAAAGAAATGTAACACTAAGATAAAAAATATTTCCCACATTTTCCTACGGTTTCTGGCAAGCCAAACAGAGCAATAAGAACATAAATTATACATAACAAAATCAAACTAAAGGAACCCAAAATTACCTTAAAGCAGAGGCTCTGAAATTTGGGGTTTTGATTTTGTGTTTTTCTTTTTCGAGAAGATTGATAAAATGAAAGTGAAGTAGCGGGAAAACTAGAATAGAGTTATGTTTTATTGTGTGTTGTCTTGTCGGAGAAGCAAAAGGTCGGGGGAGAAGCTTACGTTGGAAGGTTTTCTAACGGCTAATTTAACGACGTTTTCAGTTTCTTTCAACGTTTTTAAACGGAAACCGTTTGCCGACCTTGAGGAGAAGCCCAATAACTTTAAGTGTAAATTATGTCTAAACTATTAGTAATTTTAGGTTTTAGTTATTCAACTTCGAAAAGTTATAAAATAGTCATTGAACTATTCAAAAGTTTTTATTTAAGTTACTGGATTGTTAAATTTTTTTTAAAGTTTAGCTAGCGAGGTCTAAGTAGTGATTCGACGATCGATACAGTGGATTAATACCTATTGGCGATCAAAGAAGAAAGTTGTTTGGATTTTGGTTTGCAGATTTATGACATTCAAAGCTGGTTAATGGGAAAAAAATTGAATTATAGAAAAGAACAAGAAAGACAGATTTTAATTGGTATGGACAATACGAATAGTGAAGTCCATATAGTAGCGATTTTAACAACCCCGAGACTTAAATGAAAACATTTAAATAGTTTAATGACCATTTTGTAACATTTGAAATTTAATGACCAAAACATAAATTTATAAATAATTTAGTGACCTGAGTGTAGTTTATGCTAACTTTTATTAGATTATGACATACAAATGGAAAAAAATGTATGTAACAACTTTAATAAACACGAAACTTTAGTTGAAATGATGAAAGTATTAATAATTATTGTATTTTGAGTTTAAATCTCATAAAACATATTTTTTTTAGATTTCATATTATTTGAAATGATAAAAACGCCCCTACTGAAATGTTTATTATTTTATAAAAGAAGAGCTTTTGATAATTACTTAATTAAGTTAGAATTCGGTTAAACAATAACACCAACTCAGTAAACTCCTTAAATATCAAAAGCCCATTTTTTTATTATATTATCATGTTTGTTTTACGATTCATGTTCAGAGTTTGTGGTTTCCATTTCAAACATGTCGTCTTTAACGTTTGAACATACATTTCATCTTGAGAGTACAATATATTTTATCGCTGTATCCAATATTTATAGGTAAAAAGCCTATTTAATGGTATACATTTTTCAAATAATTGTGGACTTTTTTTTTAAGCTTAAATTAATTTATGATTTGGCCCAAGTCTTTCTTCAAGCCCTTTTTTATTTTAAGGCTTTCAATCTTCGCTGCTTTTGAGGTTGTTTTGGGCCCTTGCGGCAGTATACATACACTTAAATGTTATTTGGTATTTTGTTTAATTTGCAGAAAATACAAAAATAAAACAAAACATTATATAATTTTAAAAATAAAAAATGAAAATTTAGTATAAAAATCACCAAATTTATAAAAATTACAAATTACGGTGGGTTTGTCTCACAAAAATGATTTATAAAAAATATTTTTTTACATTTTCTTGTGTTTGTTTGTGGAAAATAATTTGGTTAACAAAAATAAGTCTATTTTCATAGAAATTGACTTACCATTTTAAGAAGCATAAGTTATTTTTCGAAAAAAATTTCATTTATAAGTAATTTTATTTTTATGTAAAAATTAATTTAATCAAGCCTAATATTATCATAATAATAATTTTTTATTTTAATATTTTAAAAATTTTATAAATATTAAAATATTAATATCAAATATTATAATTTCCAATATTATTAAAGATATGTACTTAATTACATATTTAATAATATAATAAATGATTATTATTTTAATATTAAAGATTTTTAACAAAATTTTTAACAATAATAATTTTATAAATTAAATAATATTCACTCTCTATGTAATATATGTAATTTAAATTAAGTTTTAATTATGTATTGTTTATTATTAAGTTTTATATGATATTAATTATTATAAAATATTATTTCATTAGAAAATAAATTTTTATTGTCAAAATAAAATATTACTATAATATTTTGTAACAAATATATCGATTTTGTGTTTGTTTTATTATGAATAACTTTTAAAAAAATGATTTAAACAATATCAAATAATAGAAAATATTTTATACACAGAATCATCTAAACATTAAAAATATAATTTTCTTTTCAAAAAATCAATCTATTTTTTTAAATTATTTTTCGAAAATTATTTTCAATCAAACAAATGTAGTCTTAATCTTTAATATGCTTCCAAAGTGATGGGGTTTTAACCGACACCATGCCATCGACACCCTAAAGAACCAAGAACTCACCATGCTTTATTAGTGTTTTAATACTGCATTAGTGGATGTATCGTTTTTTTTATTGGGACTCGGTTTTATTGGTTTATTATTAGAATGGTAAACATCGAGTAGAATAGTTGTAATTGGTGTGAAACCGACTACATTGGTTATAGGTGTTCACTCTACAACCCACATCCAGAGCATAATCCATTTGTCGAGCACTCTTTTGAACTCGTTGTCTTTTTAGGTAATTTTAGGCATTTGGGCTCTCTACAATGTCAAAAAACAAAATCCCAAGTGAGGGTATACAAAACGTGTTGAGGGATTCTCTGGCACCAAATGAATGACACTTCAAATACTTTTGTGGAAGAATTTGAAATACCTCATTAAGCGTAAACAACTTTCTTTTTAAAAAGGGTTAAAATATGTTACAGGTCATTGTACTCTTCACAAATTTAGAATTTAGTCCCTATACTTTTTTTTCAAAAATTTATTCTCTTTACTTTTCAACATTTAAAAATTTAATTGTTAACACTATTAAATTTTTTTGTTAAATTGGTTGGTGTGACATTCAACTAAAAAAATGATGTTGTGATGAACTTGAACTTAACAAAATAATTTTAACAATGTTAACAGTTGGACTAGAATTTTAGAATCTAAAATGTAAATGGACTAAATCCCTAAAAATAAAAATACATAGACAAAATTGTAAATTTACGAAAAGTACATGAACTTATGACATATTTTAACAACAAAACTATAGTGTAAAAGTTATTCTAAAATCACGTGCTTGCAGGATTTTTAAATGCCACAGATTTTAAGAGAATTTAATCACATACTATTAATATAAAATTTGGTACCTGAACTTGACTTTTTTTTATCCAATTTGGTATTAGAACTAGAACCTTTTCCTAATTTGGTATATGAATTTGATTTTTTTTCTTAATTTGACACTTAATATTTTTTTAGGTCCAACCTGATACTTGAACTTTACTCTCTCTCTCTCTCTCTCTCTCTCCCTCTCTCTCCCTCTCTCTCTCTCTCTCTCTCTTTTTGAATTTGGTACATTGATATCTAAATTTGTCAAATGTTATTCAAATTACTCCAATATACTATTATTTTTTTATAAGGTAGCAAAAATAATCAAAGATTGATCAATACGTGGCAAATGACATTGTGTTTCTTTCCTGCAACTTAAATGTTAAATCACTTTTAGTTTAACTTTTTTTTTCTATTTAATTAATTTAAAATAATGAATTTCTTTTATTTTGAGTTTTTAAAACTCTTGTTTTTTTAATATTAATTTGTTAATCATAGTTCAATGCATACACTTTTAACACAAATTTTCTCTAATACTGACGACATTTTTTGTAGTATAACATGAAAATTTTAACACCATAAGTAGAGGTGATCATGGGCCGGGCCGGGCCGGGTTCAGACAAAATTTTAAGCCCGAGACCGGCCCAAAATATGGGCCTAAAAATTAGTCCAAGCCTGGCCCGAAAGAAAATTACTAAGCCCGAGCCCAACCTGGCCCGGCCATATTAAATTTTATAACACCAAAAAAGTATATATTTAATATATATTTGATTAAAAAGTATATTTGATTAAATAAAAAATATATATTTAATATATAATTCGGACCGGGCCGAGCAAAAAAGTTTTACCTGAGGCCAGACCCATTTTCTAAACGGGCCTCTTTTTACCCAAACCCATATTTCGGGTCTCTATTTTTACCCGAATCTTTCCATTTTTTGGGCGGGCCACCCAACCCATGATTATCTCTAACCGTAAGTGCTTTGGGTAATTTATATAATATTTAACAAGTTTGGATTAGAGCTGTCCATGGGCCGGGCCCGAAAAAATTTTGGCCCGACTCTTAGGCCCGAGCATGGCCCGGCCCGAAATATGGGCCTAAAATTTTGCCCAGGCCCGGCCCGGGAAAAAAAAAGCCCGAGCCCGGCCCGGCCCGATTTTTAATAAACACAAAAAAAATATTTTAAAAATAAAAAATAAAAATAAAAATATTTTAAAAGTATTTTAAAATTAAAATTAAAAAAAAAATTTATTTATTTATTATATTCGGGCCGGGTTGGGCCGGGCCCGGGCCAAAAAAGTTGAGCCCGAGCCCGGCCCATTTTTTAAACGGGCCTCGTTTTTTTGCCCAAGCCCATATTTCGAGCCTATATTTTTACCCAAACCCTCTCATATTTCGGGCGGGCCATCGGGCCGGGCCATGGCCAGGTCTAGTTTGGATACCAAATTAAAACTAAAAAAATTAGGCATAAAATTAAGAAAAAAATGTCAAATTTCAGTACGGAATTAGACTAAAAAATTTTTAAATACCAAAAATAAAATCAAAATTAATTAGAATCACATAATATATTTCATTTTTATTTATCACACAAACAAAATATGAAAAGAGCACATAAAATTCAGCACATCATTGTCAAAATTTTCGAAATTTCTTAATTAAATACATTGCGGTGCTGACTAAAATACTTGAGACCGCAATTAACGGGGACATTTCAAATTCCACAAACTTTACAATTTCACCCCAAAATGCCTAACCAAAATGTCGTCTTCCACTTCTACACATTAATTCCTTTTTCCTTTAAATAAAATAACAAATTTTAAAAGGATAATAAAGACTTTTTTTTGATAAAAATATTACGAAGAGACTCTGTATTATGGATCAAATTGTATTTTGTTCATTTTACTCAAAAAAACGAGTAAATTATCTTAGAGACATATTAGTCATTTTTATTAAAAATTCAATCTATTTATATTGTCAAAATTTGGCGTCGTGACATGTCACATTTACATCATGCTAACAATAGAAATGGATAAATTTTTTAACGGAATCACTTATTTACTCTTTAATTTAACTTACAAAGACTAATTTACCTATTTATTGAATAAAAAAAATACAATTTTCCATCAAATTCGTTAATTCTGACATCTAAAAGACCGATATGGCCATACTCTAATTTTCACATCACATGATAACCGACAAAGAATAGTCTATGATAGGGAACACTCCCTATCCTTTTCCTTTAAAACATATCCCACAACTTGAATATAAAATAATGAATTTTTTTATATAAATTAAAATTTTGAATACAAATATATTAATTTTTAAGTAATTATTATATGAATATTTTAAAGTAATTTTTAAATCACCCAAAATGAATGGAAAAATTAATGTTTTTGAACTTTATTGACGTGGCATGCATGTGGATTACTTCATGGATGACACATTAGCTTTTAATTAATTTTAAAGTTTTTAAAAATTAAAAAAACTATAAATTTTATTTAAAAATTTAAAATCATTAAAGTTATTAAAAAAAGTATATTTTTTTAACATTTTTAAATTTTAAAAAATTAATTAAATGTTGACATGTCATCCACGTGGCAACCTATGTGTATGTCACGTCCCAAAATTAACAAACATTAACTTTTTCATCTATTTTAGGATTATTTGAAAAAGAATACAAGTTTAAGGGTTAAAAGAGACGAAAAATTAGAGGACAAAAAAAATCATTACACCTTTCTTTTTCTTTCTTTTTTTAACGTGAAGAGTCTTTGATTATTTTATTTTTTAAAAAAAATCTTGTTGCATCTCGGAAAAGAAAAAGACTATATTAGGTCCATTTACAATATCGGTAAAAAAAATATTTAAAATTGATTCAATAACTATTATTGGTGGAGTTTTAAAGAATTTGTATATAAATCTTATTGGGATCTATAATTGGATGTGTGGTTTTTAATTATGAAAAGAATATGAAAAATAAAAAATCACCATCATAATATTAGTTAAAATGTATATTAATATTTTCTGAACTGAATATAATCGATTAATTAATTCTTTGATTAGTGGCAGGTAAAACCCTAACAATAATACGACTAACACAGCACGAACCCAAGCCACACATGAGGTAATAAATACTCTGACCATCAAGCCAAGGTCCTCACTCACCTATAATTCAAAGATTTAAGTGGAAAATAATAAAATTTTTGTAATAAAACTTTGAAAACTTATGTGTAGAAAAATTATTTGTATTACTTCAGTTTCTAGAGTTTGTGAGTAACAAGAAAGTGTCAACACATGTATGTATATATTTTCAACACAACTGTATTAGGTTTTTTTTCTTAATAATCTCATTATTTTTCAATAAAATCTAGAAAAAAAATTCAATGTTAATTAATAAAGTAACACTATACCAATGCTAAGCTATATAATTTCTCGGAATGGCCTAACAATGCATAAATTAATGCAACTCTTGACTTGACTTGAGGTGAAGCCAAATGTCTTAACATCATCATCTTGATAAAAATTCTAGCACGCAATTGCACCCGTAAATCATACAAAGCACTGCCATGGCCGCCCCCCATGGCTCCATCCCTCTATATAAACCCTTCGCTCATTGCAACTCCAAAGCACCATCAAACCCATATTACTACGACATATACAATTTAGCCAACTCTTGTGTATTTCATCCACGATGAATCCCTTCAAAACCTTGCCAACCCTTTCTTTCCTCTTCTTAACCCTTTTCAGCTTAGCCCATGCAGCCACATTTGATATAAGAAACAACTGCCCTTACACCGTTTGGGCTGCCGCATCTCCGGGTGGTGGCAAGAGACTTGACCAAGGTCAAGCATGGCAAATCACTGCAGCCTCTGGAACCACACAAGCCCGAATTTGGGCTCGAACCAAATGCAATTTCGATGCCTCCGGGAAAGGCTCATGCGAGACAGGCGACTGCGGTGGAGTCCTCGAATGCAAGGGATACGGTAAAGCTCCCAACACACTAGCCGAATACGCAATCGACCAATTTGAGCACCAAGACTTCATTGACATCTCCAACATCGATGGCTTTAATGTTCCTATGGAGTTTAGCTCCAACTCCCCAGGGTGCACTAGGGTTATCAAGTGTACGGCCGACATTGTCGGACAATGCCCGAACCAGTTGAAGGTTCCCGGAGGTTGTAACGGGCCTTGCCCAGTGTTCAAAACTGAAGAACATTGCTGTAATTCTGGGAACTGTCAACCTACCGACTTCTCGAGGTTTTTCAAGGAGAGGTGCCCCGATGCTTATAGTTACCCAAAGGATGACCCAACAAGCTTGTTTACATGCCCCACAGGGACTAATTACAAGGTTATTTTCTGCCCATGAAGAGTATTTGGGATGGTTTTAAGTCCTTTCTATACACAAATTAGTAGGTTTATATCAATAAATGGAATAAACTCGAATGCTATTTGAGCACATTTCTTGATGTGCATATGTTCTGATTTGTAATAATAGTGTTTGTCATGAATGAAAATTTGGAGTCTCTATGGGTTTCGTTTTGTGTTCATCATCGCCATGCTTCTGTAATCATACAACTATAAAATCATACAACTTTGTTGTTAGAATCGAACAAGATAGGTTGATCAAATTAGGAATCGATTAATATATCGACTCTATTTTTGAGTGAGCTATTTGGAACTAATTGAACCAAATTAAAAAATTAATGGAATCAATGGCTAAACCGTTTTTCTCTATTTTTTATTTTTTATAATTTATTTAATTAAAACCAAATGTCTTGTCCATACTATCTTTGTATCATAATCATTTTTATTTTACTTTATCAATATAGAAGAGATAAGATAATTTTGGAAATGGCACTGTTTGGAAGATCAACCATAAACCCCAAATATGAATCATACGACAGACATGAAGTATACCAAAAATATATATAAGGATGAGGCCAACAAGTGTTGGGTGCAGTAGTAAATTACATTACATTTCTAAGGAGAGCATGCAAGTCGAAACCTTAAAAGATGATATTGTCGGAAGAGAGAATTACAAACCTAAAACATGGACAGTAAAATGGGCATAGAGAATAAATATATTGCATAATGACTTATTTGTCCCTCCAGTTTTATAAAAAAAATTCATTTTAAACCTCGATTTAAAAGTTCATCTTTTTTTAGTCTTTAAACTTGCGTTGTAATTTGTCAAATCACCCAAAATGGATAGAAAAATTAACGTCTGTTAACTTTGCTGACGTGACATACACATGGTTGTCACATCAGTAATTAATTAATTTTTTAAAAAATTATTAAAAAGTATAAATATTATAAAATTATAAATATAAGATGTTATGTTTATTTTAAAAAATTGACTATTCAACCAAACAATCTATTTGTAACAATTAAGTCCTAGGTATATTTGGGCTTTCTTTTTATGATGATAAAAATATACATTATCCAATATATAATTGGACAGTTTTGCAATTAAGCCCTTAAATTTAGCCCATTTCTATTCAGGTCTGATAATTTTTCCCTGAAAATAAATATTTTTTTCTTTTCAAAACCTAAACACAATTGTGAAGTTGTTCACCAATTCCTACTTAATATAATATCCATCATGCAACCTAATATTTGATTTTTTTAATTAATTAATATATAAAAGAAAATAAATTTATATTGATATCTTTGGAATGTAACCAATACTTATACCAACACCATTTCAAAGAATCTTCTACTCATTGGGCTCTTTTTTCTTTTTTTAATTATTCACGAAATAAAAGAGAAAATCATATATACGAACATTTTTTTAAAATGATTACATGAATCAACTGGACATCTACCATACATGCATGCATGCTAGTAATGTTTCAAAGTGAAACTAATGCAGCTTTGGCATGATGTCAAGTACCAAGTACTGTGATATGTCTCTTCTGTGAAATTTTTGTATGAAAACTACTTGTTTTGGACACTTCAATCTGTCAAGTCCTATTTCTACACTCACATACATACAAACATATTATATATGTATATGTGTATATATTATGTTTGATTTTATTTTTGGGTATATTTCCCTTATTTGAAATTCATAGATTTTGTAGTCCATTCACTCATCACTTTCATATCTCAATTTGTAGGTAAAAGTACTATGAAGGTTTTTGTATTAAGTAGAAGTGTTATGCATGCAAATTATTTAGATCAATTTTTTAAGTTCGGGCCTGATCCTTCCAAAAAAATGAATTTACTTTTTTGTTCAAGCCCAACTCAATTTAAGAAATATAAACTTGGTCTCGATCTGACCCCCCATATTTAATATTTTAGACTAGTTTTTATTTAAAAATATATTTTTTAAAATACAATACACTAATTGTACTAAAAATGCCTAAAATAAAAGTTTTCTAATACATAAAAAAATATTTATATTAAAAATACTACCATAAATATAATAAATATTTTATTATATTAAAAAACACAAATAAATGCAATAAATATTTTATTGTATTAAATATAATTTTAAAATTTTATATTTTAGGTTGGATTATTTAGTTGGATAAGTTTTTTTTTTTTAGGTTTTCAATAATGGATTTAATTATTGTTGGATTGCTGATTTAATTATAAATATAAATATAAACATATATAATTATTATTTAACATATATAATTTATATAAATTTTTTATACCATAATATATTTGGGCTAGGATCAGGTCAAAAAAATCTTGCCTAATGCTTGACCCATATAAAAATAAGCCTTAAATTTTATCCAAACTCATTTTTCGGGCATTGTATTTTGTCCAAACTCTCCCATTTTTCAAATGGCCCGACTCATGAGTAGGTCTATAAAGAGTCAAATTGCATTTTACTCTATTTACTTAAAAAAATGAACAAGTTAGTCCATGTACATTACATCAAAAAGCAAATTAGTCTTTTCTATTAAAAAAATCATTTATGCATACTGTTAAAAACTAACGTGGCTGACAAAATAATTAAATAGTGACATGTGACATGTCACGTATATCTTATGCTGACGTGTATGAGCTAGCTTTTAATAGTAGAAATGAAGATGAACTAATTTACTTTTTAATTATAAGATTATAAGATTATATTTGTTTCTGCATATTAAATTAAAAAGTAAATTAGTTCATCTTCATTTCTACTATTAAAAGCTAGCTCATACACGTCAGCATAAGATATACGTGACATGTCACATGTCACTATTTAATTATTTTGTCAGCCACGTTAGTTTTTAACAGTATGCATAGATAATTTTTTAATAGAAAAGACTAATTTACTTTTTGATGTAATGTACATGGACTAACTTGTTTAATTTAATATGAGCTAGCTTACTTTTTGTCTCACGCTATAGTATCTAATCTCACTGACACCGCTATTTTTACACTAACTCCAGGTAAACGCACTGCCCATCTAAACTCACCCCTAGTATAAAGTAGTCCACGATACCTTTAGGTAATGTTAGAGTTTTTGGTGTTACTGCTTTGCTTGCTAACCTAATTCTTGTATATAATAGGAAAAATTGTATTATTACACTTAAATAATTATGGAAGTAACATCAAATAAAATGTGGGGTTTTGAGTTTTTACCCTTTTAAGCAATAAACAAAGAAGTTGCATATATTTTAGCATCAA
Organism: Gossypium hirsutum; assembly: GCF_007990345.1. NCBI lineage: Eukaryota > Viridiplantae > Streptophyta > Magnoliopsida > Malvales > Malvaceae > Gossypium > Gossypium hirsutum. The sequence goes on along the minus strand of NC_053439.1, from coordinate 51,706,995 downwards.
AAATAAAAAATATATATAATTTAAACACTAATATAAATCAATCATTTTGATCATTCCCATTAACATTACAGATAACGTAACAGTTAAAAAATTAATATAATAAAAAATTTAGCAATCAATTTTTACATATTATATCGATTTATTCATAAATTTAAAAAATTCACCTTTAAAATTTACAAATAACCTCATTTTATACTAATTTTAAAAAAAATTAAAAGAATATATAAAAATAAATATTTTCAAAATACTATAATAATAAATTAATATTAATATTAATACTAATATTGAATAAAATAAAAATCCCCCACCTTCTCTCCCCCAGACCTCCTCCACCGCCGTTCCTGTGAAAACAGTACCCGGGAACTCAGTATCCATTGAAATAAAAGGGTATTCATCCATCACTTGATTGATTAACTCGAACTCCAATTCCAAATTATCGGACCATACTTCCCTAAATCATTGCAGGTTTCCATCTGAATATTCAAAACCCATATCGGAAAAATCAAGAAATTACAACAAAAAAGATTTTTTTTCTTTTTTGCTTCTTTGATTTTTGGTTATTGAAGAGAATGAGGGTGTGTGGGTTATATAGATATTTAGCTATGGAAAGCATATGAAGGTGTTGCTTGGAAGGCGGTGAAAGTGAGAGAGAGAGAGAGAGATGGAGCGTGGGTGCCGCCATTGAAGCAAATAAAAACAGAGGGTTTTCAATATTCATCGCGTTTGGGTTGGGGGTGGGGAAGGGGAAGAGAGATTTACTATTAATATAGTTTATTATTATATATTTTTAAAATATTTGTTTTTATTTTTAAAAAATTAAAATTAAAGTATATAATATATACAAATTAAAGGGTAAATAAATTATTATATTAATTTTTTTAACTGCAACAATTTTTTATTTCTGATTATGAACGAGGAGTAATCAAAATAATCGCATTATTTACAAAAAAAAATTCAATTATTTACAAAATTACAAAACTCCACCTCTGAGAATGAACCAAGAATTTCTGCAAAACCAAAATGAAAATTGCATTCTGTTTCTCAAACTATCTATTAATTACACATATTTCTTTTCAAAAAACACAAAGACGAAGTATAGGGTGCCAAAAATTTGTATACCTCAAACACATACAATTAAAAAGATCTGCAATGGATTGAATCAATTATGAAGAGGGTTAGGTCCCCCAGGAACTGTTCTATAAGAAACTTGATAAACCGGTTGATCCTTTTCAGCTCTTGATGATGGCTCTGGAGATTTTGCAGGAAAATGCCATGTGTGGAACTCTGTGTTGCTTCTTTCTTCAGCTTCACTGCTTAAGCTTCTTCTGTGGATGAAGTGGCAACTTGAGAGGTGGGTGATGGAAGCCAATATGATCATCAGGAACATGAATGAGGATTTGGGGTTATAAATTTTCATGGTCTTTTTTTGAATGGATGATGAGAGGAGGCTTGTTTTTTGGGGGAGTTGAATTTTGTTCAACTTTAAAGAGGCAGGTGTGGTGTTTTTATCAATATGAAGATCCAAGACATAAAGGAAACTAGTGGTGACAATATAGCCAAAAAAAAGAAGAAAATTAGGAATTAATTTGGTTGGAATGACGGAAATGCCCTTCATTCATGGCTAATATCTGCCCCATCCTCGTCTTTAATAACTTGGAGACAAAACTACAGTAGGAAATTAGTGGTAGTAGTTGTGATTTTTCTTTTACTTTGCTTTTGGTTTCTACTCTATGATGCAAGTTTTTCTTAATTGCTTTATTTTTTATTAGTCCGGTGAAGCGAGTTGGTCAGTTTTAACCTTAGTTTAATCAGTTAATTCAATTTGTTATCGATTTTTAAATTTTATAAATGAATCAATTGAAAAAAATTCAATAACCCAAGATCGATTAATTAAAAAATCGACTGAATTAACCAAATCAAAATCGATTTGGTTTGTTTATTTTCTCAACTGAAATCAATCAGATCAGGTAAATCATGGATTAAAATTTAAATGTTCAAAATTGTGTAAGAGGATAAAGTTGTATACAGTAGAGGAGAGAGAGGCTAAATTGGTCATCCTGCACTTGGTGGAGTGCAACCTTGAAAACCTGTGTTTTTTTTTCTAAAAGGCATGTTTTAACCGTTGACTTTACATTAATTTGGGATCAAATCTTAATTGCCAATTTGGGGTTTGGATTACTGTTATTGCAAACTCCAAAGATCAATAATTGACGGGTTCTCTTTTTCTTAAGGGTCTTGAATTCATGGACAAACAGTAGTGTCCCCAATAGTTTTTCTTCATCACATGTAATTGCTTCGAAGCATATACTAAGAGTTTTATGAAGGCACATTCCTTTCGGGGGCTCCATTTTCAAGTACCTCAAGTTTGTCCCAAATGATGGGGTAGTTGCAGCAGCAAAGATTTTGCCACGATGAATTTTGGGCAATATATGATGGTCTTATATTGGCTTGGAATGCAAAGATGAAGAAGATTATAGTTGAAATGGATTATACTCTAGTTGTTGGGGTCATTTTGGATATGTCTTATGTAGTTTCATACAGAGATTTGGTCTTACAAATTCAAAATCTGTATAGACGAGATTGACAGGTTTGATGATGAATTTTCCTCATGGTCTTGAAGTGTTCCAGGAGACTCCGGATCTATTAGCGGAGTAGTTACGTAAAGATGCTTAGTACGCGATTATTTGTGTCGCAAATAGCTTATAGTTAATTTACTTTTTATCTAAAAAAACTATATAATATTATGAAATACCTCACCTAAAATCAAGTTTTAACTCTTTTTTTACTCACCCATGGTGTTAATTTCATCTCTAAAAGGGATAAAATTTCCATTTACCTACTACCCTTTATAGTGTTAGTCTCATAACAAACAATTAAATGAATAATAAATTTGATGTTTCCCATTAAGGTACTAATGGGACCTTAAGAAAAAAATAATAATTAAGGGATTAAATAGAGTGGACCAAGGAATATTTTATTATGATGGGATCCATACCTGTAAATTCTTTTGTGCACATCCTCTCTGCTCACCAAGTTAGGTAGTTTATTTTGGCTGGACTATGGGGACTTATTTATAGCCAAAAACAAAAAATCATTTGAAAAAAAGAGGAAGAAGCTGAGGGAGTAGATTATGATCTTTTAACATGTTGTGTGCCTGAGACATCAGCATGGGTCTGAAAAAATGGACTAAAGTAAAAGCTTTGCCTAACCTTTTAGCATCTGATAAAAGATGAAAAAGGGAGTAGGGTTCACACTGTTGTCAAAGTCCAAAAACTTGGAAGTCCTTTTTAAGCTTTGTGGAAGGGCTAGTCAGCTGCCCCAGCTTGATATTTTTCTTGAAATGACATCATTAACTTGTCAATTATGAATGATTTCTTTGTCCATGTGAATCCAAGGTCTTGACATTTTATGTTTCTAAATTGGATGAAGTAGCTATTTAGATTGATTTAAAATTTTCAACAAGAGCTGATGTATTAATGACAAAATCTGAAAGGTTGAGGTGAGGTGAGGTGCAATGTATGAGATTTTGGGTAAAAGTATTATGGGATTTTTATATTAGAGTTGGATTACATTTTGTTCCTTCTACTAAAAAAAATGGATAAATTAATCTCTGTAGGTTAGATCAAAGAGCAAATTAATGTTTCTGTTAATGATTCTACCCACTTTTACTGTTAAAAATTAGTACATGTATGTCAGCATAAGGTATGTATGGTATGTCACGTGTAACTGTTTAGTTATTTCATCAGCTATGCCAGTTTTTTAACAATAAAAATGGATGAAATTTTTAATAGAAAGAACTAGTTTACCCATTTTTTGAGTAAAATGGGAAAAATACAATTTAACTCCTAATACAGAAATTTTTATGATCAGCCTAATTGTATTTAATTGATAGGAGATTTCTCTTTTCAAAAAAAGTTAGAGATATTCAATGAAATCGCATGATCAAGCACAAATTTTATTTATGTTGATTCATAAAAGAAAGCTTGCCTTGTCTACATCAAATACAAAAACAATTAACAATGTTACATAACCTCTTTTAAAATTGTTACAGAAAACAACAACGGTTATCTTCTGAAAGAGATAGACTCGTTCTCGATACAATCTAATGACCTCTTAGGTGTTTCAACAATAATCTGCACAAGTTTTCAACATAGATAATTAGAGAAGATTTTTCTTTCTAGCATTATGATGTAGAAGATCCTATAAATATTTCACAATACTAGAACAATTACCAGGCATAAAAGGTAAAAGAGCTTTGCGATAATATTTTTATTTAAAATATTTAAATAACTCTTATTTTTTTATTTTAAAAATATTTTAAGGAGGCATTAATTCGAAAGTTATTTGCAACTATCAAACAATTTTTTTTATAAATATAGTAAATGACCCTTGATCTATACATCCATTCTTATATTATTATTTAAAAGGTTTTTTTATTCAAAAGTAATTTGTTTTTAGCACATAAATTGATTTTTTATTCCGTTATATAAATTGACTTTTTTATTTAGGTGTGATCGGATCATCTTAAAAATGATTTTGGTCTATGAGTTTAAGAAAAAAAAGGGTTCGGGAGTCAGTTACATACGAGGAAGGATTAACACCCTCGTAACGCTCAAAATTGGTATCGAATTGATTATTTAATGTCTTAAAGTTGAATGTAAAAAATTCGAAAATATTAAAAACGATCCCCATTTAAATAATGATATTTCTTTAAAAATTTGTATAAATTTGAACATATGTAGGAAGGCCTTCTCATCCCGAGGCAACGAAATATTGTATCTCGTAAGTTAGGATGCGACATTTGAATTCCCGAGCATAAGCTAACCTTTACAACCCTTTATTGAAACTTTGTGTATTTGAAAACTAAAAATGTTTGGCCATCTTGGTTCAATGAGGAAATCGAAACCCCGTAAGTTAGAGCACGATTCTTCAAAGTTCCAAAGACGACGCATGAGTTTGCTTTTATTTTAAAAAAACCTCGTCTCGAGATAACGAAATATCATATCCAATGAGTTAGGACACAATGTTTCGAGGACCCCAGATTCCGAGTATTGCATTATTTTGAAAACCTTTGAATAAAATGATTTCAATACTTTAATTAAGCGCAATCTTTTGAACAAAAAACGATGGAATGATAAAGTATAACGTGAAAGGACATCTCAAAAACAAAATATACACCAATGAATAACGAATAATCAATAAATACGAATTAAGAAATACAATACACATAATAACAATAGTTATATAACATGCAGTATTTTAACACTAATAAGAACAATCAAAAATACCTAAAATAGATAATAATAATGGCAATAACAACAATGTATGCACATAAAGAACAATACCAATAAAAGTGCATAAAGAAATAAATATGTAAGTAAATATAGAGGAGTAATTTATAAGATATTCACAACAAAGAACTAAATTAAAATATAGGTGAAATTAGGGAAACATTAGGTAAATAAAGTAAATAAGAATTTTGATTAAAAGAAGATTAAACACAAAAAAAATAAATATAAAAATAAAAAAACAGTTCGTAAAGAATAAAGTGAAAAAATAATAAAAAATAAAAATTTAAAGCTTAAAGGGCCTAGGACCGAATTAAAATTAAAATAAAATTAAAGCGTATAAATTTAATTGGATAAATTTAAAAAAAAACTAAAATTAGGGCCAAAATTATACATGCGTACAGGGTCAGGGACTAAATGAGAAATAATCCTAAACTCCCTAAACGCATAGCTTCATGCGGGACTAAAATGAAACGGGGATAAAATTACAGGGATAAATTAAAAGAAAAAGAAAAGAAAGAAAAAGGACCAAATTACAAATAATTGCAAAAACGGAGGGACCGCGCGCGTAAATAGTCCATTTTCAAGAAACACGCGGATCCTCACCATGAGTCGGGTCAATGCGCGGGTTAAATGTGAAACGATGCCGTTTTGGGCTATTGGAATCAGCCTCAAAACGACGTCGTTTTACAAAGCTTATAAGAGTCAATTTAAAAAAAAATCATTTTAACCCCTTACCCAAAAAAAAACTAAATCCCTTCCCCTTTTCTCTCTGCAACAGCCCCCCAAGGCCGGCCGAACTCCGGTCGCCGGACCACCTCGGTGGCCAAAAAATGAAAAGTCACCATTTTTTTAGTTTTTTCAATCCCCGGACCCATGGAACGTCGATTTTCATCGAAATCGACACCTCCTTCGCAATAAAGGTACGATTTTTAACCTTTTTATTTTCTTTTTCTTTAAAACAAAATAAAAATAAATAAATAAATAAGCCGAAATAAAAAATCTACCTTTATATAAAACCGGTATTTGATTTGATTTTCCTGTTTTCTTTTTCTTTTTTGTAAAAAATAATACATAGAATCAGGGCCTTTTATAGCCAGAAATTTTCCTATTTTCTCTACTTTTACACTGTGTTTGTGTTGGTATTGGACTCTCCTAGTCCGTTTTGCAGGTAGACGTGGCGAAGGGCTGGTTCAGAGTCGTACGACGGCTCACGTGCGAGGGCAGAGGCTGGGTCCTAGTTGCTGCGGCGCTGGGCAGTATGCGGCTAGGGTTTCTGCTTCTGAAAATTTTGTTTTGGGCCACATTGAAATTGGGTTAGGGTTTAGATTGAGTCTTGGTGTAATTTGAATTTGGGTTTGTAATCGGGCATGGGCTTGGGCTGGTACGTTGGGTTTATTATTTTTTTGTAATTTGGAGTGTTATGGACTTGGTTTTAATATTAAAATTTGGTTTTTATTTTTGGTGTTTATTAGGCCGGGCAATAATTGGGTATTACAAAAACAATGCAGATTTAGAGGGAAAAAAAATAAAGGGGAAAGGGAGAGAGGGGAAGAATAAGTTAAATTTAATTTAAAAAGGATCACGAATCAAGTGATTATGGGGAGAGGAAAAGAGGAGAATGAATAATTTAAATTTAATTAAAAAATTATCATGGTTTTTGGTCGAAAATGTTGTTTCTTTAATATCAATTATTAAAAAGGTTAATTTGTTTGACGAGTAAATTTGATTAAAATTTGTTACATGTGAAGTTGATATTAGTTGAAAGTTTCATATTTTTTAAGTATTTGACAATACGATCAATATTTTTGAAGAAAAAAAAGTATAAAGGGGAATCTAGAAATGGTGAATAGTTCATTGCTATTTAACAGTAATTAAATAAAGAAAAAAAGAACTAATGGAATTTAGAGGTCAATAAAAATTTGTGAAACAGCCCGTAATATTTATACAATCTCCTTATAGGTTGTTGGTGGACACTTGTTACGACTCTTTTCTCGACACCTATCGGATTTTATTTTGATTTTAGGATTTTGGGCGACATGCTCAAGTTTTATTTCAAGTGTTAAAATTATATATTTATAAATGGTTCACATAATTATTTTTCAATTTAATTTTTAATATATGTATCATGTTTGAAATTTTTCAGAAAAAATATTTTATTTTTTTTATAGATTTTTTAAATATAGGGCATAGATAATATTTTTAAAATGATTCATTTGGAAAAGAGTAAGAAGATAAATTTATTTTTTAATTATTTTGTTGTAAAAATTGGAGTTTGTCACTATACTTTATTTTTATTTATTAGTGTCCTTATAAACTAAAGATGAATTTATCACTATGCTTTTAATTTTATATTGAATTTTGTTAATTTACTTTTATTTGATTGAATTTTGTCATTAAAGTTATATTACTTATTGAATTTTACTATTTAATTATAATTTAAAATAATTTGAATATAAATTTTATTTTACTTTAATATTTAAAAAATTGTTAAACCATATTTGTTAATTACTCCGAAACACAAAGTGTTAATGGAAGTGTTTGGCTGTAGTGGCCATTTCAGTTGCCACTGTAATGAACAACTTAAAACAATTAAATAAAAGTCACACAAGTTGTTTACACAGTTTAGATTTTGTACATTTGCGGAGCTTAGCTGAATGAGTAAACCTATTATCTTTTTCACCAATGCAGCAAGTAAATCATGCCCTAACACCCCACGATGTATAAACCTTACTTTTGGCAGTAAAGACTATATCACTCACCTCTAAATTCTCCTCCTAAAAATTTAGGCTATAAACACAAGCTGTTTACACTCAAATGTGACCACAAAAATATGTTACTTTATTAACAATAAAGTGCTCTTTATGCTCTATATAAAACCTATACAAGTCTCTCAATATATAGAAGTATTCGGAACTTGCTAACATACTAGAGATAAATTACAATCCAATATCTTAATATAGCAACTATAAAATAGTAGCAAACAATATAATAATAAAGACCAATATAAAATGGACTGTTGACATTCATTTTTCAATGTGATCTCGATCTGTTCTCCATAATTTAAGTGATCTAATTGCTTGATCCGAACCGATTTAATCTTTAAAGAAAGTTGCTTTAAATGGATTTGTCTTCAATGTCGAGCTTGCATATATCCAGAATATCGACACAATTCAAAGTCAAAGATTTTGTTTCAATAAATTGTCAAACTTCAGATATAGCTAGTAATAAGTTGTTGCAAGGATGACAGAAGTGGCCACTCTTGATTGATACTTAGTAAGCCACTTCAAAAATTTGTCTCAACAAAAATATTAAGCTAATCAATATAATATTAAAGTTAAATACAATGGTTATTTTTAAGTTTTTATTGCATTAAACAAAAATTCTAATTTAATTTATTATTTTTAATATTTATAAGTTAAATTATCGTTAACTATTAAAATATAGTATTTGAAATAATTTTTCTTATTAAATTATTTTTTCAAATCACCAAAATTAATATTGAGTGTTAAATTTTAATTAAAAATAAAAATTGTTGGTAAAATTTAATAAAATTCAAAGATTAATAATAAAGTGTAACCACATCAGAGTTGAATGGAAAATTTATTTAATTTTTCAAAATATAATGATAAATTAAAAAATTATAAATAATTACAATTTGTTCATACATTTGCTTTCGGGTAAATTTAAAATCAATCCAACGAAAAATAAAATACCAATAATAATATTTTATTAATTTTACCCTAGTAAAAAATACATTAAAAATAAAAATTAATGTAAATTATATATTTATTTTATATTTGAATGAAACAAACAATTAACATATTATTAAATTTTATTTTATCAAATAAAATTTAAATAAAAATAATTTTATTTTAATTAATTAAAAAAACAGTGAATAATTCAAAGAACTCGGAAAACAAGAGGTTAATTTTAATAACGCTCAAAACAAAGCATCATAGTACCACTTTAGCTAGGCTTATAGCCCAAACTAATTAGCCACTTGTTCTTGATCCACCAATGATGACCTGACGCATGGCACCTTAAGATAGGGAACAAAATATACATACCTTCTCTCCTAATTTGTTGCTCCAAGCACGGCCTTCTCCCCCATCTTCTACTTTGACCACCTAAGTATCACCTTTTTTATAGGTTTTGATCATGTGCTCTTTTTGACATAATGTCTAGAGCTACTTATAATCCTTCTCTAATCCATAAATTAGAAGATAATGCATTTCAACATACTCGAACCCCCACATTCTTCTATACAATACTCATTCCAATTGAGCTAAGACTTAATCGACTTCATATTTTATTTTATTTTATCCTTCTTTTCTTCGGGTTTAAAGGAGCACTTTTTTTTTAATAAAAAGAGCTCTTAATTTTTAAATATTTTAAATTTGCCGGTCTAAGTAATAAAATAAAATAAAATATAATTATTTTTTAAGGTTAACAATATGTATTATCTTTTGATACAATATTAAGGTAAGGAATTGGAATAATACGATTTGAACCGTATTGAACGTAAGATGGAAGTAACAAAAGTCTTAATCCTTTAATTACCACTCTATACAAGTTAAGATTCTAATATTTTATTACTAAATTTTATATAAAAATACAAATTTATATGTATGTAAATACCAAAAAATAATATTTCTTTGAGTAATATTATTTTCAAAATTCATATGAAGTAAAAAAATCAAAATATATTTCCATTTATCAAAACCCTCCATCTCCCAATCACTACATTAAAGTAGGTTTAAAAAATGCTTGCAAAGTTGAAGAATGGGAAGAACTAGAGTGAAAATAAACAGAAGTTAAGATCCCTTTCATTACTTTTCAATAAGTCATACTTATGAATGGTGATAGAAAAAAAAAAGTAATGGAATGTAGCTTAACCCGTAAAAAGAAAACACCTAATTCAAATCCCTATTGTAAGAATCATCTTATTCAGCTTCAGCTTCAGCTTCAGCCCCTGGTGTTGGATCATCTTCTGTCTTGGCTTCTGATGAGGTTTTCTTCATGGCAGTTGCCTTGGTAACATGTGCATAGCTACCTTTCTCTTTGAACAATTGTGCAAAGTGAATCTTACAATAGAGGATACCATCTAATGCAGCAAATGAAGATGTTGTAAGCACACAACCACCATGTGAACACCTAAAGCAGTTTTTATGGTAGATTTCTCCTTCCATTGTCACCTGTTAATTAAACATTAGTCAAAATCGTATCACGTTGAATAAAATACAAAACAAGAGTGTCTTATATGCAGAATTGGAAATAGTAGCTGACCTTCTCTAATGGGTATGCAGTTTTCTTGCAAACTCCACATTTGTCTTGTGTGCCGGAGAAGAAGGATGCATATTTGCCAGCCTTTTTCTCTGTTGTCCCATTGGATGCCATTTTTCTTACAATTATTACAAATAATAAATGGTTTCAATGAAAGACAACACTGAGTTTTGTTCTCTAACTCAAAAGGTTCTTGAGATAGAAAACAAAACTCAGATATGATTTGTTTATTGCCTGTTTCAGTATGTTGTTTAATGAATCTTAAATAGGGCAGATTTTAAGAGTAAAAATAGCAAAACTAGTGGAGGGTATTTATTAAGGATACACAATCAAAGCTCCATCACTAATTTCTTGGTATGTATAATATTTTGTGCCACAGGGTCATCAAGGATCCATCACCAAGTCTTTCAGGACGATTTAAATTATAGTTTTCGGGGTTAACTTTCGTTAAATGTGCAATTTCATACATTAACCTGATTTTATGTAATTATACACATGAAACTTGAATTTAGAAAAATAATATCTTTATATATAAATTTTAATAGAAAAATAATATATCCACTTATACGATATTAACTAGGATTATATCAAAATTTAGATATAATTTTTTATTTATTTTGTAGTTAGGATATATATATATGTATATTATTCTAAAGTTCGTATGTATGTATAATATTTTAGCTTTGAAGGTTTTTACGATTAAAATAGTCTTTAAATTTGTATTATTTATCAAATCACTTTAAAATAGATGGAAAAGTTAATATCTAATAACTTTGTTGACGTGGCATACACATGGATTGTCATGTCATATCAGTAATTAATTATTTTTTAAAAATTTTAAAAAATTAAAAAAATATATTTTTTAAAGAATTAAAATTAGTAAAATTATTTAAGAAGTATAAAAATATTTTAATTGTAAAAATTTAAATAATTGTTAACATGACATACACATGGACTCGGGGGCAAAGCTAGAAAATTTATTTAGGGGCGAGAGAAAATTATAGATTTTTGGAGGGGCCAAGGTTTTTTTTTTGTTACTAAAATGCTTAAATTACATTGTTTATATTTTTAAAGGTGCTAAAAATAAAAATATTCCATTTATTCAAAAAGTGAAAAACTTAATTTGAATGATTTATATTTTAAGAGGGGTTAAAAGAAAATTTTCAATCAAGCGGGGTCAGGATCCTTACCAGATCCCTTAGTTTTGTCACTGCGTAGACTACCCTGTGAATGTCAGGTTAATAAAATTAGCAAATATATTAAAAAAAGAAAAATTAAATAGAAAGATAGAGGAGAATTTTTTATTTCATCATTTGTTTGGGGATACAACTGCTATTTTCTTCATTAAACTTAACTGTTGTAATAAATAAATAATATTATCCAAAAGAAACCATATAGTAATTAATAAATAAACCGACCACGAAAATTTATATACAAATGTATCACAATCATACTTCGTAATGCTCAATATTAATATAAAATTCCATTAGTTCAAATCCAAAATGAAATTATTAAAACTTTTATTTACTAATTAAATCATTATTTTTTTGAGGAAATTACATATTGATAGTGTATTTTTATTTTGATTATCTAAATGAATTTTTTATTTAATTATTAAGTTTTTCGAAATTCAATTTTTTTACTACTCTTCCGTAAAATCATTAACGGAAAGATGATAGAACTCTTTTCCTATTGACATAATAATAAATTTTTCAGTATCTGGACTAAATTGATAGAACATATAAATGTTGATTGTTAAATTTGTTAGAATTAGTACTAAATTGACATAGCATATAAACATTGAAGATTAAATTTGTTGAATTATTTAGAATTAGGACCAAATTGATAAAATGTGTAAACATTAAAGGTCCAAATATATCATTATGCCAATAAAAAACCACAATTGTTAATTTAACGACAAAGTGATTAAAAAATTAAATTTCAAAAACGCTAACATTTAAAAAAAATTATTGTTAGATTACTAACTGTATAATTTACCCTAATTATATACAACTGTCATTTTAAAAACAACTAATGTTCAAAAAGATTCTTGTTTACAATAATTACATTTCGAAAACAACTATATTAAAAACAAGTCATGTATGGAACATGTCAGAATAACATTTATTCGACAACAACTCTTCTTTAAAACCAACTCATATTCAAATAAATGTTTATGTAATTTAATGAATACACACCTACATTAATTAAAAAATTTCTTAATTTCATCCTGAATCAATTTTGATTAATTAAATTCTTTTTATAATGTAGTTTTTATTACAAATCAAACCTTATATTAGATAAATAAAACTCAAAAATAATAATAATAATAATAATAATAGTAAAAAATGTCAACTTATTAATGGTACCGTTAATATTATCTATTATGTTATTCATGTTGTTACAATAACATTATTTGTGTTGTTATAATATGTTACAATATTTGTTGATATAAAGTACAACAAGGGAGGAGAAGAGGGAGAAGGTAAGGAGAGATAGTGGTGGTTCTGTAGAGGTTGATTCATCTAAAGAGGAGGAGAACTGGAAAGGAACAAAAGGACAAGGAGATAAGGGGTTTGTTTAGAGTATTTTTATGGTTGAGAGGTCGATCCTTTCTTCATCATTGGAATCGTATTTGTAGGAGAGGTTCTCTTTTCCACTAGCTTAATGTGACAGGTTCTTATGAGGAAGGTTGTCACTATGCAAGGTGTGAAGGACGTGCACTATGGGATCCATTTCGTTATGCCTTCAATTAGTATAAGGTTGTTACGCCTAAATAGGCCCCTTATTGCATTGAAGTGGGTGGGTCGTCCGAAGTACTAATCTAGCGGGTGGCTTTGAAAAATGAAGGATGCTACTCCTCTAGTTGAGACGGGTGATCGACCAGGGCATCGCGTCATGAGCACGGATCAAAGTCCGTGACGAATGCACACAAAACGTCCCATGGAGGTCAACTGATTAAATGGGGTTCATTTGACCCACTTAAACTGGCTCAATTCATGGAACATATGAAGAAACCTATCTACTTGAAGCCTTGGTGGCCCAATGAAACACTCCAATAAAAGTAGAGTTATGATGGTATATATTTTGTAACCCTAAGGGATAAGATTGTATAGTGTTTAAATCTCTTAGGACTCTCATCTTATAGATAGGCTTTGATCTCAACCATGGATGTGATTTAAACTGTACCATTGGATCTAAAATATCTCAACAATAAATAGAGGTCTTCCCTAGAGTTACTGAATATATTTGAGAACATTTGTTCAAAAACCTTCGTGCATTGCTTTATTGTGGCTTTTTCAATTTTTTTGTTGCTATTTCGCTTTATTTCAATGCCTTAGAAAATTTCCTTTGTGAACTCTCATTTTCGAGAGTTAGATTGACTTAAACAAATTTTAAGCTAAAACCTCACATTTGCGAGATTAAAATTCTAATCTTGTGACAATTATCTCAAGTAGAGTCAAGGAAGAGATCAACACCTTCTACTTTACTGACACATATCCATATGGCGGAGTGATATAACAATATTATTCGTGTTGTTACAATATATTATAACATGCTCTATCATTATATTGGAAAAATTACCGACATTAAGAATTTTAACCTTTTCTATTTGGCACTAGAAATGTTTTTAAATATTCAATTCTTACATCATACGTGGAAGAAAAGAACATGCATGTATGGTATCCAAGCTTGAAACTTTGGCTGATGGGTTCCCACAGGTAGACCCTAGCTTAAATTAAATTAAATTTCAACATCTCTATTCTAATCAAACTTGTCGGATTGCCTCCACACATGCTCGCAATGCCATCTTTTTTCTCGAAAAACTTGGCCCGGAACCATAGCATTGGAAGCCCCATAAAGTGTTAAAAAAAACAAGCAAAAACATGGGACCAACGCCCATGGTATCCCCCTATCTCTTTCTCCTATAAATATATATAGGAATAGGATCTTACTTCACTTTCATTCAACCATTCATAGTCACTTTCACCATTTTTATTCATATTCTTTAGGGAATATCAATTCAAAATGGATGTGTTTATTCCCGAAGAGTACGTTATAAGAAGAAGATTTGAGAAAAAAGAAGCTACCATTGCTGAGGAGAGATCAAATATGGTGGTGAAGGCAAGCCAGAGAAACGAAGTGGAGACAAAGTCACTTCCATTACTGCCATATGGAAGCGCAGGTACCAATGGGTTTGTAGCTTCTGGTGGGATTAATGAAAATATAGTTTTTAGCTGCTTATCAGCCTAATTCAATGCCCAAAACAAAGCTATTTTGTAATCATCCAATTGGAATCAATGTATGTTACCTAGCATTAATGTATAATATATGTTAGTTTTATAGTGTTGACTAGTTTTCATTTCCGTACACATCAGTGGCATGGTTAACTATATATAAGAGAATAATTTAGATTAAAATATCCTAAAAACTAAGGTTTCTAGGGACCAATAAAATAGTGTCATATCATCAAATTTTAAAGATAAGAAAGTACTAATACATATTATATTTGTCTAATCCAGTTCGGCTCAAAATATGGGTTTAAAATTTGACTCAAATTTTCTCATATTTTTAAATGGCTAACGTCCATTTAAAATCAGCCCCTATTTTTTTTAAATGTAAAATATATATTTATATTGTTTTAAATTCAATATTTAAATTTTTATATATCTTTATTTATTAAAAAAATTATCTATAGTCATTTTAACATTTTTTAATGTTTACATTATAGTAGTATTATATATTACCATGTAGTTCATTTTTATGTGTTATAAATTGCATATTATAAAATATTACAAACTTAAAAATCGACTAGGTTAGGTTCAAGCTTTGAATGTTCAAACTCGAGCTTGACCCACATTTTGAACGGGCTAATATATTCCCCAAGTTTATTTTTTGAGCATAATATTTTTGTCTAAACTCTCCCAAATTTTGGGCGAGCCTTTGAATTTAGGCGGGCAACCTGACTCATGAATATGTCTATATATCAACCTGTTAAAAAAGATGACATAAAGCTTGTTGCTATATCAACGGGCAACTCTTGGAGTTTCTATTGGTTCAAACAAACATCCTTTCTTTACTAGTTTGTCTCAGGTAAAAGTATTATAGATGCTCTTATACTAAAAGTTAGATTATATTTTACCTCCTTTACTAAGAGATGGGCAAATTAGTAAATTGGTCATTGCTGTTAAAAATTTCATCCACTTGTATTATTAAAAATTGGGGTAGTTGACAGAATAACTATATAATGACACATGGTATGCCACGTGTACCTCATGTTGAGGTACAAAGACCGACTTTTAATAGTAAAAAATGGATGAAATTTTTAACAGAAATATCGATTTATTCTTGGATCTAAGGGGTTAATTTACTTACTTTTTCGTAATAAAAAAGATAAAATGCAATGTAAGATTGAAGGAACTCATCACCGATTCTCTCCAATTTCTTTCCTTCAATGATTTCCATTAATTTCTGACATCGTGTTTCTTTAACAAAAATAAAATAGCCTATTGGAAGCTGGAAATGGAAAACAATGTACTTCTGTCTTCGTTACTATATATAATTCTGTTTCTTTCTTCAACGTAACGTATTGGTGCAAATTGGCAAAAGTTTAGCAGTGGAGGATTTGTCAGCTTTCTTTCAGCAGAGTTTGCAGTTGATGGCAATTGGTGGTAGAACCAGAAAGATATGTGGGTACTTGGGCACCAGCACCACCAACACCAGGGGCAGAAAACTAGTGATGATCAATAAAGGCAGGTGTTAGATTGCATTTTGTTTTTTCTATTAAAAAAATAAATTAGTTCTTATACATTATATTAAAAAGTAAACTAGTCTTTTCTGTTAAAAATTTCATCAATTTCTGCTGTTTAACACTGGCATGGCTAACAGAATAATTAAATAGTAAGACGTGGCATGCCATACGTACCAAATGTTGATGTATAGGGACCAAACTTTAACTGTAAAAATGGATGAATTTTTTAATAGTAGGACCGCTTTACTCTTTGGTCTAATGTAAAGAACTCATTTGCCCATTTTTTAGTAGAGGGAGTAAATTGCAATCCAGTTGCTAGCACAAGAGCCTGCATAATACTTTTATCTAATTTATAATTTTTTGAATTTTTTCATAAATTTAATAATTTATATATTTTGTAAAGTTAATTTTTTTTAAATCGTGACCAAAAATTTCTTATTATTCTAATAAAAAAGATCATGTTAGCATTATGTTTGATGACAAAATGCATTTTAATATTGGACTTACTAGAATTTAAAATCGATCAAACCGAAATAAGAAATTAACAAAAAAAAACACTTTTTCAATAACCAAAACAAGAATGCCCTAAAACTTGAGTGGTTACGTAAGTAGTTTACAAAATTATTAAATATTAAATGAAAATTAGCATAAATTAATTTTATTTATTGTTTTTCTTAGACAATTATAAATTATGTTAATATCGTACTGGCTCGAACTAAGCCTAACGACCCATAAACACCTTTGGTCGGTGGCTTGTAGAGGTGTTCATGTGTCGGATTTGATAGAGCTCATGTATGGTATCGACATTGCACTTAATTGTCTAAGCCCATCCCGGTCCAAAATATGAGTATCAAATTTTATCCAAACCCGTGTATATTTATAATTAGCTAACACAAGCCATTTAGACATGTCGGTTTTGTTATCTTTTATTTTTTAAAATATAATTATATAGATTCCACTACCATTACATATTTTTTATTTTATTAAATTTTTAAACAAAAAAGAAATTTAACATTTTTTTAATATTTATATGATAAATAGTATATCTAATTTTAATATGATTAAATTAAATAATATATAAAAAGAAAAAAATATCATATACATATTGTAATGAAAAAAAATAATTTATATATTTCTGATTTTCTTCTCATCGTAAGAGGCCCAAATTGAAAGGACCTAATTGATATAAAGGAAAGTGGGTAGGCTAAAACGTCCAATAGCCCAAACATTTTGAAGAGCTGGCCTAACTTCATACACTATAGGGTTATTTTTTTTCCTTTTTAAGACATAAAAATGAGTGTCCCAAAGTTTTTTTAAGGAAAAAATATTTTTGAAAATCTTCAATTATTTTATTTTTTAATTGAGCTTTATATATATATATATTCTCTAAGGGCGTGTTTGATAAAATGAAAACTTAAGTGTTGAAAAATTAACTATTGAATTTTCATTGCTAAATTTTATAAGTATTGAATTTATGTTAGAAAATTCTTTGATAAATTAGTAAATATAAGCATTGAATATAATTATGTTGTTTGATAAAATTAAATATTAATTTTTAAAAATTATTTATTTTTATTTTTAATTTTATTAATATAATATTTTATATTATTTTGAATATTTTTTGGATGAAAGATAAATATGTTAATTTGAATATCTCATTTTAAAAAAAATGATAATTTATTTTAATTTTTTAATAAAATAAAATCAACTTAATATTTTCTACTAAGTGATAAGTAGCTATTTACCTACTTACTTTATTAACATTTTTTGTTGAAAATTTTATATAAATTAAAAAACTAAAATGATTGTCAAACATACATTAAATAACTTTTTTCCTTTATCAAAATTTTTTAATTTTAAACTAAATAAGTCTTTATTTTAAATAAAAAATTAAATTTAAGTTTGGGTTTATATAAATAATAGTGTATCCACATTTATTATATGAGTGGAAAATAAAAATAATATAAAAAACTATTTAACTAATGATTTTTTTCTTAAAAATGATTATTGATAAATAAATAATATAGATAATTATTTTTGGGGAGGGACTCACTTACACAATGTAAAAATTAAAGTAGTTTTATATACTTCCATAACTATTTATATGATCAATATTGACGATCCAACCGCTATATTTCATAGTTTATTCATGTAGATCATGCATGTTAAATTTGATATAAATTTAAAACTTCTAACTATTGATATATTTTATGTAAAAAGAATCTAATCGTTGAATATATATTAATATATAAAGTATTTCAGATCAATATGATACAGATGTCAGATCTGTTTGAAAATTTACATGCATGAAAAATACAACTATATTGATAAATTTAGCAGCTAGATCGTTAAAAAATTAATCATATAAATAGTTACAGAAGTCTGTAAAACTATTTTAGTTTTTACACTGTGTAAGTGGATCCCTCCCTTTATTTTTTTTGTAATCAAAGTATCATTCATATCTATTTTATGGTCCATGCAAACTAAAGCTTTCAGGGTCCGTGACACCTCCTCCTAATCAAGTTGCCTTCATTGTTCAAACCTAAGTTTTTCTCTATAAGTGCAATGTGACTTATTATTACACTCAAAATTTATTCGTAAATACAAATAATTATTAATAAAAAATAAAATGAAAAAAGAATAGAGCGCGATTTTAGATTTCCTTCTTTACAAATATTAAATTATCCATACAATTTTTTTTGAATATTCTCATTATAGATTCCGATCATATATGTTTTTTTTTTACACAATACCTAGAACTACTGATAGCCCCTCCCCAACTCATAAATAGGAGGATAATGCGCTTCAGCACACTCGAACCCACGTCCTCCTGTATTGACAACCATGTCCATATTAATCGAGTTAAGATTCAATCGGTAAATTAATAAAAATTTTATAAACATTGTATTGTTAGTTTATCATTTTTATTTCATAAGGTATAGATTCTATCCAACACCTCTAAACAAAAAAAAAAAAGATGTACAAAATGAGTGGAATAGTAAGGTGATGATGCAAATAAGACCTCAAATAAATTGAAATGTGTTGTGAGAAAAAAGAAGAAATAAAATGATGTTTAGGGACCCAACTGCCCTCTGCCCCTTTGGTTGTATGCGACCTACAAAATAGCATAACCTTCACGTGAGCACTTTGGGTTGTCTCTCATGTTTGCACTTATTATGCTTCATTATGGTTTCAAGGTCCCATTTACCGGCTTTTTTTACTCTATTTTTCTCCTAGAATTTTATGTCATTTTCAGCTTTATTTTCGTGCAAAGCTATTATATGGTAAAGTGAGGTATATAATTGGGTTTGTTTTTAATACATTGATGTTGAAATTTATCATATTTCCATCTAATTTTATTGTAGTTGTTCATGATATTTTAATTTGTAGATTTACTTGTTGATTGAGTCTTATTTTGATTGGCATCGACATTTTTGTCAGTGTAGGAGGTCGTGGGTTCGAGTGCATTGAAGTGCATTTGTCTTTTATTTAAGGGTTGATGAGGAGTTATGGGTAGTTCTCTTATATTAATGGTTAGGGGAGAGCAATTTTTTATTTAGCCAGTTGGAGCGGGTCGATTTGTTTTGACCTTGATTTAATCAGTTAATTCAGTTGGTTGATCGAAAAAACGATTTATCTTATATTATTTAAAATATGTTTATATTCTATAATATATAATAACCCTATAATTAACCCAACCTAATACCCCTAAAGTCAACCCAATAAACCAACGTTGATTAACAAAAAAAAAATCAACTGCATCAAAATCGGTTCAATTTAATCAATTTTCTCATGTTAAAGTCAATTAAATCGATTCGGAAAAAATGACCAAACCAACCGATTAAACCAATCACTCACTCCTAAATACGGTTGCGAAATGAGTTACGAAAGCCACAAAAACTCAATGTGTATGAAGGATTGGGTGGTTGTGACGCTTTAAGATCTCGCTGGATTGATCTAACAAAAACATCCTTAAAATGATATTATTTGTTTTGAAAAGAAATGGTGTTTTAGTTGTTAATCAATTGAATCGGTACCCAATTGACTCATGCCACCAGCTCAATTAATGGTTTAATATATAGTATAGATAGATATAAAGAAAACAATTACCATACATTCAATACGTGAGGTTGGTTTCAATGTTTAATTTGGTACTCAGATCGAATGACTTCTTGTAGCCCAATGAATGTTTGACACGTGCACTATAGTAAAAAATATATAGGTACTTGATTAAGACAAGAAAAGTTTAGGTACGGAATCGAATATTAAAGTCAAACTCAAATATTTATTTGAGACAAAACACCCCTCAAGTCCAAATTGTGATAATAATAAAACTTAAATACTAAATTAAACATTAAAACTGAACTCAAAAATCAAATAATATATTAAACTAAAAAAACAAAGATTTAATCATGCACAGAAATTGAGAAATTATAAAGAAAAAGACTCAAAAAAAAGGGACAAAATGGGTATGATACTTTAATGTCTTAGGTAAATCATGTGCCTTTTTTCTAGCTTAAATTAGAAGTTTCATATAATTATTCACTTTTTTATCCAAAAATCAATGTAGGGTTTTGGGAATTTTTGGTTTTTATTCAATTTAGCCCTTGATTTGATTGACAAGTTTTCTCAACTTCCCCTTATTGAAACCAAAAAGGTTGTAATGTCCCCTAACTTTCTTGTGAGATGAACATTTGTTGATAGCTTAATCATTAGCCCCTAAAAAGCATGACATTGCTGCTTTGTTATACGCAATTCATGGTAAAGTTAAAGTAAATAATGAAATCAAATTTAGATTAAGGGTCCCCTCTCAAAATCAGATTTGGAAAGTCATGCACTTATCTGTTTAATTTTTGGAATTTTTCATTTTTATTCTATTTTATTTTATTTAAATTTAATATAAGTTCTAGCTGTGTATAATTGAGGGATCAAATTCAAAATTGGTGTTACAGGCAAAGATAAATTTTTTGATAGAGGGACAAGATCGTTTTTTTCTTTAAAAGATCAAGATGTAAAAGCTACAAATTTGTTATTGAATTACTAATTTTTAGGAGGGCTCAATTTTTTCCTTTTTGATTTCATTTAAGGAAGGAGCTAAAAGGGGTTAAATTGAATTATTTAGGTTTAAGTGGAGCTGAAAGGGCAATTAGACATTTTTTAGTGTTGGTTGAACCAATCATATTACCACTTCTTGGTCCGATTACTCCATCCGGTTCAAATCAAATAAATTATTAAATAATTAATAAAAATATTTTAAAAATAAAAAATATAAAATTATAAAATCAGGTTCAACTGGTTTTTTTAGCCCAGTTCAATAGAGGCGAATTGTTATAACGGCCTATGAGCCCCCTAAAAATTTTGAGAAATTTTAATTTTTCTCTTGAATTTTTTAGAAAAATTTAACTAGGCCCCTCATTTTTTTTGAAAATTCTCATTAATCTCACAAAAAAATTAAAAATTTTAATTAGACCCCAATTTTTTCTAAAGAAATTTTTGTTAAACTCTTAAAATTTTTGAAAATTTTACTAGCCCCCAGAACTTAATCCCAAGATCCGCTATTGCAATTCAATCTGTACCGATTCGAGAGGCAATTGATTTTTTCCTTATTTCGGATAGTGTACTGGCCAGTTCTTAATCTAATTTGTCAGATCGATCGATTCAGTCTAGTTCTAAAAACATTACAATTAAACTATTGAACCAAGATGCTAGAAACAAATCTAGGGAGGGCAAGTAGGGCTTAACCCCCAAGTTTTAGATAACCTTTTAACCACTTATAAGTGATAAAATTAGAAAAAAAAATTATGATTGGTCCAAAAATGAAAAAAAATTACATTTTAATCCTCACAAAAATTACACTTCAACCTAAAAAAATTATAATTCAATCCCCACCTCTCTTAAAAAGTTCTATACAAGGGAATTGGACATTGAAGAAAGTAGTAGTGCGGTGCATTAAAGGGGATGGACCCAATAAATCACTGCTGGTGGCTTAGCTTAAGAGCCATCCATTGCAACTTATCCACTTCGCCACTAATCGAATCATTAAAAAGAAACACTTGAAATTTTGGTTTCACTAACAACAGTACTCGCCATTGGTCTTAATGCATGTGTTTATATGCTTAGTGGGGTTGCACAGCATGGCCAAAAAGTAACATGACAAGTTCCAAGGTTGCAGTTACTGTTCCTTACGTTAAATTAAAGAAAACTCTTTCTAACATCGATTTCATCAAAACATTAGTTTTGTCTGTAATTTATCATAATGCAAAGTTCATTATGCCAATTGTAACATTAAAAATATTTGGGTAAATTATATCCAACATCACTAATTATTAATAAATTTACGTTTAAATCATTCAAATTCAAAAAATTACAAAATGGTTGAATTATTCAGAAGTCTGTATTGAAATCACTAGATTGTTAAAATTACTATTGTATAAGCTTCTCCGTTCTCACCTCCGCCACCAATTGAAAGGGTAAACTTTCTCTCCTCTTTTAA